>NW_009798280.1:614639-638057 GCF_000520075.1 Aphanomyces astaci
CAATATTACTGGCACGACCTCAGGAAGGAGGAAGAAATCTACACCAAGCGCGTGAGCGGTGGCGGCAGTGTCATGATTTGGGCTGGCATGAGCGCTGATGGACGAAGCGAGCTTGCTATCCTTGAAGGAAAGCAAAACAGTGCAAGTTACTGTCGCACTCTTGACATGCACTTGTTGCCGTTTTTGGGAAACCTGCGTCGAAATTTTGGGGTTGTGGAGCCTATTTTTCAACAAGACAACGCTTCAATCCATGTGTCGCGAGCTACAAAAGCGCACATTGAGCGAAGCGGTGTTTTATTGATGGAATGGCCTGCTAAGAGCCCGGATTTAAACCCAATTGAAAACGTTTGGGGTCAATTGGCGTGGAAAGTTTACGAGAATGGCCGTCAATTTTCTACTGTGGACGAACTCAAGGCTCAAATTCGTGTTTCCTGGGATCAAATCAGCCAAGCCTATTTGCGTAAGCTTGTTGATGGAATGCCAACTAGGCAACTAGGATGGCCCAAGTAGTGTTGAGAAACGGTAATGCAATTGATAAATAACTGCTCTGAAAAAAGTGCGTCTATAATTTGCATCACCCTGAAAAATGGTTTTTTGTAATTTTCAAAAATAGTACTTCGAATTTTAAAGTTTTGTCACCAACAATGTATTTCGAAACTTAAATAAAGTATCATATCAAATCAGTGAGCTTCAAATCGAAATAAGTTTTGAGAAATGTCAAAAATTCACGTGCGTCTATAGTTTACATCAGGACTGTATACTATGAAATTTCCATCGAATTTTATATTAATAATATAATAGTATGAGATTTGACCGAAAAAACGTCGTAAAGTCGATTTTGACGTACAAAACCAGAGCGATATTTTGACCAGGATTTAATATATTTCGACGATTGTAATTTATCCACACCAAGGTTCAACACGACGACACGACGATGGGGGATAGTGACGAGGTACCGTGGCCGTCTATCCTGGAGAACTTGCCGTTCCTGGTTGCAAGTGACGACCTGTTGACCGACCAGCTCTTGCGCGTGTGCGAGTTACTGGACGATGTTCCAGACGATCACAGCACGAACCATGAAGGCGCAAAAGCATTGCGTGCAAGTTAGCACGCAATGGGGACGGGGTTAGCAGTGCTAACCCCGTCCCCCGACAAAGGAAGAGGCACCGCCGCCACCGGTGTCCAAGAAGTCGAAACGCACGTCGTTTGAGGTGCGTCAAAAGCAGGAGTTGCAGTGTCTCCATGAGGAGGTGCGACAATTGAAGGCCTTGCACCACCAGTCGACTGCGTCATCAAGTGGGGCCTCGTCGTCATTCTGGCAAGTCGCGGCGGCCGTCGAGCGTGCGGAGAAGCTCAAAGCACTCCACGACAACGATGAGCTTCATGACACCGTATCTCAGCAGGCCACGTTTATCGAGCACATGTAGCGCGTGTTTCGTAAGAAACCTCGGCCGCTCGAGGTACTACATTGCCCATTCAACACCACCCGAAATCCAACGTCACCTTGTGGTTCTATTAGTGTTTTCGAGATGTCGAGTCGGCAGAGATACACGCTGATTGCCCATTCGTCGCCCCGGACAGCGGCCATCCACGCGATCGCGGATCGCCAACGTCGGCGGATGCACCATACGTTCCTCCGCGCCGGCGTGCTCGACCGCGCGGACGACTCGTTCCGAGCTCGGTTTCAACCTCAAGCCAATGGATCTATTGTGTTTGAGCTGGTGAATCACGTGACGTTAGCGGCGTCGCGCTGTGGCAGACCATGGGGCAAAGCCAGTCGTCGCACATGCCGTTTGGTATGCACGAGGTACTTCTTTGTACTACGAATACTGCAGACGTTGCACAACAACTTGTTCTGCAATTAGGTACTGGAGCACATTGACGACGCGTGTACGTTGTGCGGTCGCATAACCGCAGCCACCACTGACCCAGGAGCTGTGACGTGGCACTCGAACCTCATTCGAAAGTACTACCTACCCCCAGCCCAACAATTTGAGTTGGTCAGTCGGTCCGTCTTGGATGACGCGCTGTCGCCGTCGGCTTCCAGTGACGTTGTCGACAACAAGGCGGTGTGGTACGTACTGTACATACTACATTTATCTTGTAGAGTATAGCTCCAGTTTAGAATATAAACACCACAATATAGGTTTGATTTGTGGCAGTAGTCTACTTATTTGATACGGCTATACTACGGCTAGTGTGGTCCGTATTTGATATATGGACAAGTACCGATATGGGGGTTTAAAATGTCGACTTGGCTAAGGAGACGATACGGATGTCGTTCAGTGATCTAGGTTTAGACAAGTACTCGTGGATGTATGATGTGTGGCCTGGCGTAGGGTGCAAGTGGTGCCGCTAACCGACTCGACGTGCCGCCTTACGTTTGTGGTTCGCGTGGATTTGGAGCGGCCGTACTTTTCGACTTGGCAGAGGTGATGACCAAGCGAAGTATCTCCCCCGACCCGACCCAACCCAACCGTCAACCTTTCCTTGCTTGCCGGCGTTCGTGACAGACGCCGACAGCATGATTACTAATAGTGTGGGCATCCGCAACATCATCGAGACTGGTCGAAGCGTGCAGCGACTACTGGGAACCAGAATTGCATCTATTGTCCGAGCCCAACAAGATAGATAGCAACCCAACCCACGCCAAACCACAACTAACGTCATTGTAATCATTGGCCACAAACAAATCCACATTATTGCCAAGGCAGTTGATCCGTCACGGGTTGGTCGGCCAGCCAGCCAGCCCTCCCATACACTCTGGACAGCTTCGAATTGAACCGACTGCCTTGATCGTATTGTGGTCTTTATATTCTAAACTCCAGCGACATGGAGAATGAATCCACCCAACTAGAAGAATCGGCAGAAGGATTTAGCCAATCAGATTGCAGGAAGTCATCGTCAACGTAAACTTAGTGTGTGACTTTAATTAGTGTGATACCAATCACCTCCGAACATCTTTTTACATACAAAATTCAGTAACTACAAAGAATAATCGATCGGTAGATTTGGCAATTTTGCACAAACGTCCAAATTTTGGGTAAAAGGACAATATCTTTATCACACAATTCTGCTACTACTACCGTATAGTAGTACAGTAGTACTACTAGTAGTCGTACTAGTTGAACTATCCGTGGATTCTGACCAACGTCCACACTTCAGGATTTGTGATTTTTGAAACTTAAGATCAGGAAGCTGTCAGGAGGAGCGAGTAGTGTACCGATGTACGACGGCATTGATTGCCGTGGTGACAGCAACGTGCATGCGATTCCCTCCTTCCACGAACAAGCGGAGGTGCGACGGCGGCAGTCGTGACGGGTCCAGGTGCAGCATCGACGGCGTCGACGGCAAAAACCCCGGCCTGTCCACCACGCCCAGCTGGTTCATTTTGAACGTTACTTCAGAACCATCTTCCACCGCCGCTGCATCGTCGCCTTCGAGCTGAAGTTGCACTAACAGTGTAAACTGACACGAGTTGGGGACATGGGGGTCGGCCGCCACTTGCATCCTACGTCCAAATATGTGACAAGGAGTTTCTGTGACGTGGCGCATTCACACAGCTTGTCGCACGTACGTACCACACCCATTTGTTCTCGACCGACGAATGCGGCGTGTACGGCGTCAGCGCATCTTCCAAGACGGCCCGCGCAATAAATACATCCCGCTGTTCGTTGTCTGCGCTGGGATAATGCTTGCGAATGAGGTTCTGGTGCCACCGTTTCGTGGGGTTGCGGGCGTCTGTGATGCGACTGTACACTGTGCGCGCCCCCAACACTTCAAATTCCTTCATGACACGTGATAATGGAGGTCTTAGATACATAATTGACTACTTTGAAATATATGTAGCAAGGCAATATTAAAATTAATATAAATAGAAAAGCTAGTTGTTATATACAAGAATGGGAAAGAAATACTTCGAAGTAATAGAAATTCCAAACCAAACTACTGGAGATTGAGCACCAATCTCTCCTTGTCGCTGATTGGCTACAATATCATTTTGGATTTCTATCGGGAGGATATTAACCAATCAGATGTCCCCAAATGGAAAATTTGAAGAAAATGAATATCAGTAGATTTATGAAGCAGCCCTCTGCTTCATAAATCTACTGATATTCAATATAAAATACAAGTATTGTCCATTTGATACAAATTTAATCGAATCGCGCCGACCAAACCGATCCACAATCGATCTGATTGGTTGAATTTCATTGAGAAGGTTTTGATTGGCTAATAATTTTGAAGTAGCCAATCAAATCGATTTAAATTCCAATGAGAAACCACACCACAACACGAAATTTCACTCGAAAGCACAATATTCAGTAGGGATTCAAAAGGGCAATGTGGGTACCTCGGACATGCCCGGAGGAAGGTAGAGCGCAGGGCCACTGATGGCACTCCATGCAGCGTCGCTGACGTCTCTCCAAGGCGCGGCCAGCGTGATGTGATTGGCAATTTCAAACAATGTGACACCGTGTGACTGCGGCAGTACCCTCGTGCGCATCATGTCGTGGGTGGGTTGGTCGTGCACAAGGCCGGCCCGAAGAAAGGCAGTCGGCATGCGGCGGAAGTGGCGGTCCGCTATGGCGTGGATGGCGGCAACGCGGAGCGAGTCTTGGGCCGCCACGCGGTACGCCTGCCATTCCGCTGAATCAACATCGCGCAGAATCTAAATGCATGTGCCGTGGAATCATTGGGAGTGATGATTATGGGCGTACCGCCAGTCGAGGTTTCTTCGTGAACACTCGCTGCATGTGGTCGATAAACGTGGCTTGTTCGTCCACCGCCTCCCGAAGCTCCTCGTTCTCTTGCAGCGACTTGTTTATTTCGAAACGTTCGCGCTGGGCATTGCATTTCCACATGGAGGAAGACGATGTGATGAGTTGGCGCGACAGGTTCGGGTCGCGCAGCGTGGCCTTCAACGACTCCACTTCGTCGCGCAGGAGCTGCATCTCAAGCTTTTGACGCGCTTCGAACGTCGTGCGTTTGTACTTTCGCTTGGTCCCATTCGCCAGTGGCGGCGGAGGCTGAGCAGTACTTGAGTTGCCGCTGGCATCCACGGGAGTGACCGACCGCGTGTCCAACGATACTTCGCTAGGATCGCTGTCGTCTAGCATACCACATACACGATCTAGTCCATCGAGCAACCCTTCGTCGGTCGCGATCAGGAACTGCAGGTCGTCGAGGAGCTCCCATGGTTCAGTTGGTGCAGTGGCCTCGTAGTCTGCCATATTCTCATGTACTGATCAATTTATCCGATAACGTGACCGATCAGTGATCCGCCAAAATTTGGATTTTTTCCTTCTTGAATTACCCGATCGGATCTGACAGTTCATGTTTCTCCAATTAGTTTAGAAAGTTGAGCAATTTACACAGTCGATCAGTGATCCGCCAAAATATATACTTGAAGTGAGTATTGAATTCAGTTTAACAAAATCCAAAATCTTTAGCTGAAAATATAATATGATAAAGGTATATTAGTTTTAGAAATGTATGAACGTTTGAGGTATTCACAGGTTGGAGTGTTGGACAATTCGTGCATAATTTCTCACGAGGTCAATATTGTAAGAGGTTTTGTTTTGTCCAATACAATTCGAGAAACCATATTATTGGATAAAATGTTTTGGCGGATCACTGGTCAGTTGGCGGATCACTGATCGGTCACGTTATACTAGTATTGGACGTAGCTGTGGATAATTTGAATATATTAATATCCCGAGTTATAACGTTACGATGCGATATTTGTGTGATTGATTGATATTTCAATCCTCGTAAGTGCGATCGTATTGCCCTATCAAGCAAATATTTGTCCGAGTCACTATGGCATAGAGTTCCAGACCCCGCCGAATCGAATCACGAATCGACGCTATTATCCAATTTGAGTGGATGTGATTGGCTCTTACTGAAACGACAAGAATATTCAACCAATCAGAACTCCAGCGTGATTCAATATTGATTAACGTTAGACAAACCGCGCGAATTTAGGAAGTTTATAGCGAAACCGGGTACTCAATGTAGGGCCGATGAATGGTTTGAATCTGTGAATAGTGTAACTTGATTGGCTAGGTCATTCTTGCCTAATTCATTCGATTCTATTAATACTGGAAAGTCCACTCACGGATTTGACAATAATATTGTGAATTCGCTATAAACTTCCAAAATGCACCTTGTTTGTCGAATCAATATCGAATCGCGCTCGAATTCTGATTGGTTGAATATACTTGTCCTTTCGAGCCAATCAAATCCACTTAAAAATGGAGTAGCCAATAGCGTCGATTCGTGATTCGATTCGGCGGCGAGATATTCGATTCGACGGGGTCTGGAAATTCGTATCGAATCATCCACAATATTATTAGAGCTCTTTATAACGTTAAGACCACTCCAGAGTCCTCCTCCTCTTTCGCACTTTCTCATCGTGGATTTCAAGATTCCCAGCCACTTCGTCGACGCCGTCGGATTCAGTGGCGTGCGTACCAGCGCGGACAAGCTTCAATGAGCATGCAAGGTGCGAACGACCACCCACCACCCATGTTGAATGCAACGTACCTTTAAGCGTTGCCTCTGTTTTGTCGATGGTACACTCCAATGGCCTTGTTCACTGCGCCATGTAGCGCGTGGATGTATCGTTTGCCCCGCTCCACAAAGCTGAGCATGTGTGGGCGTTGGGGAGTCGTCCTATCGAGGCTTCCGTCATCTTGTGTTGCCTCGTCGTTCTCACTCATCGACACGTGTTGTAGCATGGCTTGAATGCCAGCGACTTCGTCGTCTGTGATGAGCAACCGATGGGTGTGTCCCATGCCCAGTTGAACCACATACGTCAATCGACATGATGTGACATCGTCTGGACACGCGGCGAGTTCCAACCTAACAGACCAACAACGACATGATAAGCGCACACCACACTTAAGGTCGTATGGCCGCCTTGCTGTAACTAGACACTCACCAGCTCCATTTGTCTTCGACCGTCCGAGTCGACATGAGCGGGTCCCGCGCGTCTTCCAGCACACTGCGCGACACAATCACGTGTCGAGCTGGATGTAGGAACTGCTTGCGGATGACGTTGGCGTGACTTGGCACTCCGCCATGATGGACATGATGCGTGAGTTTGCTGTACACGGTATGACTGTCGATGGTTTCCACGACCTACAGACGGCAATCAACAGACGCTGGGTCAAGCCATTGCACTTTTAGGTACATATATACATACCTCTGTGGTGCCGTCGGGCCAACTGGGAGCCGACGGTCCGCCCATGTGCACGTGCCATGCAGCTGCGGCGACCACGGCGAATGGCGCCGGCAACGTGACGCTATTGACTAGTTCAAATCGAAAGGACCCGCCCTTGTCTGGACGGACATGTGCGCGGAAGGTGTTGTCTGATGTTTCAAAGACTCCGGCTTGGATGAATGCGTTTTGCATCCGACGGAGTTGGCGGTCGGCGATCGCGTGGATCCCAGCGATGCGAAGCGACTCGTGTGCGGCCAGACGATACACCTGCCATGCATCCTTGTTGTCTAACTAGAACCAACATGCGTGACCAGAGGGGTTGAGGAGTGGCATACATAGCGTCATTACGTGAAGGTGGTGGTCGTGGCTATGGAGCAGTCGTTGCATGTGCTCGATGAACGTGGCTTGCTCATGGACGGCGCCGATGAGTTGTGCGTTCTCCTGCATGGACATCCACTTTTCTTTGCATTCGGCTCGAGCTGCGCGCTCCCAAGCCGACATTTGAATGTTGTTACTCGTCGCTTGCTTGGCAGCTAAGAGGGCTTTCATCTGGACGACTTGTTGTCGAAGCACGAGCAGCTCGTGCTTTTGTCGCTCTTGATGTGTAGCAGTTCGACGACGACGACATGGTTTGTATGAGGTAGCTGTGAGGGTGTTTGAGAGCTCAGAGATGCCAGTGGAAGTAGCTGCTTGATGGAGCAACGATATGGATACAGGATGCGTCGTGGTGTTGGTTGAAATCGGAAGCTCTTCTTCAAGGACAGAATCATCCAGAATGGTGAAGAGTTGTTCTATGTCACTATAGAGCTGGTCATCCGTTGCCAGCAACGTCGGAAGGTCCAGCAAGTTTGTCCATGATGTCTCGTCGTCGGCACCGTCGTTTTTGGAAGCCATTTTGAAGTACAGTATTGTAAAATGACGGCGTACCATTGGCCCAATACTGTTACACGATGATCATGGCCTTCCGGAAACACTATCCGGTCATTTGCGAATTACGATGAGCTACATACAGCAAGACCTTGCCAATGTGTATGAGAGATACTTCTTCTTGATGGAGCAGCTATGACCAGTCATTCATCGAGCTCTGGGAATGGCAATGATGATTGGAATGTATCCAAGGGGCAGCCGACGTCCACAACTCCACAACCAAACAGCCACAGGATTCGTTTGATCTGCAACAAGAGAAAGATAATCGTTCAACTTTGACACCAAGTGGAACAGTCGAAGTGTGTCACCTGCGCGATCGTCATGCCGCCAGCTAAAGCACATCCAAGTGACCGACCGCCGCGAAGCAAGAGTACTGCATCGAGTGAAGAATTGGTATTGCTTGAAAATAAACCACTCAAGCACGTCGTACGAAAGCAGATCATGTGTTTAGAACACGCGATTGGATCGTCTCGAGTGCGAGGCGAGGGTTGTGAGGTGACCTATGTCATGAAGTCCATATTGTTTCTTTCGCATCGAACCCGTTCACCTTTCCATTTCCCAGCCACTACTACGTCGAACGAGGCTTGCGATATGTGACGACGTGGAACGAGCGATCAGCAACATGACGTCATGGTTAGTCCACCCACGTGGTGGTCCTGACTACATACTATGGCAAACGTGTTGACATGAGCAAACACACCGTAGCCGCCGCCTACGCAGACGCGTTGGGTCACACCATGGCCACATCGTCGTCCTCACGGCATTGCAACCGTGTTGGTTGCGTATACGATCTCATGGCATCTGTGGAGACAGTACTAGTACAGTGGCTCTTGACATCAATGATGTAAGCTAGCGCGAAATTGTTTAACAACCAGGTCAAGTCCTTACTACTGTACTCAATCTAACAACTGCCCTGTACTACAGGAATAGTTCGCGGGAAGTCGCATCTCAATCGAGTCCCCCCCCCCCACATTCGAACATCCACCAGTCTTGAAAGGCTGGAATGGATGTTAGAGAACCAAATGTTCATTGGAACTTCGCGTCTCATTGGCACTTTACTCTTCCTTCCAATACTCTAACGTTAAGGCTTCGGCGTCATATGCATCTTGACGAACAAGGTCAAATATAGTACATACATGGTTCAACTTGTTACATTTTGAACGTAATGATGTAGCGCAGTCGTTGCTGGGACTCTTGGTACACTAAATATTCGTCGTGGTGGAACGACGAGTGTTCGTTCTTCAATGTCACGGGGCGGCCTACGTTGACCCGAACGTCCTGACCATCCAATTGCACGATCCGGTCCTCGTCCGGATTTGGGTGCAAAGTGCCTTTGGCCAGCACAGAGTCGTACCCCGCTGGTGCTTTGGTCAGTCTCGAGTCGTCCTGTCGGATCTCGTGCATCTTGCCCAGCGCCGCCTCGACCAAGAAGAGGCAGCCTATGTTGTGACCATCGACGTGCGTGGGTCGCACGTATGACTTGGACTTTTCCAGCATGTTGGCCAGGTAAATGCCTTTGCCGACTCGTCCCCCCGACGACGGCATGATGCGAAGTCCAGACTTAAGGATCGCCGCCACCACCGCCACGTTGGTGCCGTGCCACAGCAGTCGGTGGTTGGGGGTGCTATCGAAGGACGAAAATGATTGATCTTCGGGGGTTCGACGCACGGCCCAAATGTCTTGCACAACCAACTTGCTTGCATAACAACTGAAGCCACCGCCTCCTGTGCCTTTCGTGTTGGCAACGTATTGCATAATGACTTCGTGCAACGGGTCGTCCGGTGTCACCACGTCCAAGCCAGCGTTGAGCTCAGCGTATTTCAGGTCCAAGCTGTGTTTGGTCGTGGGGGCGGCATCCCCCAGAGCCTTCTCTACGTCTTGCGCCACCACGATATCGTGCAAAGTAGATAACATCTCATACTTTTGTTCGAGTTGCTGGGGGGTGTTGAGGACTGGGGGGATCGTCGACCGAGAGTACGCGTGCGGAATGAGCTGGTAAAACTTGGCCGACAGCGTTTGCAGGTGGCTTGTGGTGACTTGTCCAGCATCGAGGGAATCCCGCAGAGTGTCGAGCACGGCCACTCCTTTTTGGATTTGGTTGATGCTGAGGGTGCCGAGTGGCATGCGCTTCGGGTCCAACTGCATGCGGACGAGTTCACTTTTGAACATGGCCTTGTCGAAGATCATGCGCATGAGTTTCTGGGTGGGGGGTGCTAATTGAGACGGGACCGAGTCGTCGCCGATGACTTTGGGTCCGTCCGAGGTCGACACCATGGCGGCTTTTTCGTCGAGCTCGACCATTTCGTACGCGCCCTTCTTGGGCACAAAGTTGTAGCGGTCGGCCCAGTTGTTCTTGGACTTGTCCTTGAACTTTTGGCAAAACACCCTTTCTGCGTCCTCCAGCGTGGCCATGGGACCCCACAGACGATAGACCCCGTCTTCCCCTACCCGCCCCCATCGACTGTAGACATTCCACATGTTGGGGCTTTGCTGAATCAGCTGGATCCGGTAAAACTTGTTGTTGCTAGTGGATGCCGTGATGGCCACTTGGTTCAACATGACGTCGTAGTCGCCCACTACGGATGCAGACGATGCACCAAGGCTCCGGCTGTACACTTCGTCCAATGGGCGAGCGATGGCTGGGCTAGATGTGGGCGTTGGCATAGTTGGCGCGGGCATTGGACATGGAGTTCCGAAACCACCAAATGAAAACGCAGGAAGACTAGCCGACGCTGGCGCCACTGGTGCGGGTTTGGATTTACCAGCCTTTCGAGAGGCAGCTTTCTTGGACGAAGTCGCCGATTTCGTTAAAATAGCAGCGGCTTTCTTGGAAGTAGTAGTAGGTTGCTTCTTAGGGGCCGTCGAGGAGGGGGTTGCTGATGGCTCAGGAGTTGGTCTGGAGGAGCCTCTCGTGACACGTTTCACAGGAGAGGTAGGCGTGAGAGTTGACGTAGCTTTTCGCTTGGCGGCCATCTTCGTGAGATCGTTGAATGAAAAATGAGATGGTGGTGTTTTCTTGGGTAAACAACCTTCATTCTCTGTGGGAAAAACACCTCTGTGTGTTTTTGGGTGGGATCCAGCAATGACAATCACTGCGTAATGCCAATGGGACAAACAAGAGTGATGGTATAATTGCTTTCGCGTGACAGTGCCGATACAAGCGGTGTTTTTCCCATTGAGAATGAAGGTCGTTGACTAACATCTCCATTTCAAGTCAACATCTCATGACAACCGGTATGGCTGTTCAGCGGACGTTACATCCACCATCGCGCCTCCCTCTCCTGTGAAATGTGTCACGAGAACCTCCTCCAAACAAACTCATGCCCCAACACCAACCCCGTCGACGCTTCCTAAGAAGCACCCTGCTGCTACGTCTACGAAACGTTGGTTGTAGCCACGAAACGAGCCCCCTCGTCCAAGAAAGCTGTCCCTTCGACCACGTACGAGTGCTTGCCAAAACCTTGAAATCTAAAACTGCAACTGTAATTTGCAGCACCAGCATCGACTAGCCTCCCTGATTTTGGGCCCATTCGGTCGGCCGACCCTTTTGAACCCGTTGGTTTTGGAGCAGCTCGCCACCACGGCAACATTTGGTCGCCACGTGGAGGTTGCTACGAATCGACATAGGAAACGAACGCGCTTGAGAAGGTCCGCTTGATGGTAAGGTTCCTTCAACTCCCGCTGCGCGAGACGTGCGCTCTGGAGGACCCTTGGCGAACCCGTTTGAGTTTTGCTCTTGTTGTCATTGTTTCAGTCCAATCATGGGCAGAGGTGGTGCCGGTTGCTAATTTGTCGACAACGATCAGCTCGGCGAAATGCAACACTGTAGGCTTGTACAACTGTAGCATGCGAAGGCAGTTTGGAACTCCATTGGCTGCATTCAACAATCCCACACGGAGTTCATTCACCTTTGGCTACTTCGACTTGGATATATTATATGACTGGTCAGTTGATCGTGTGCCAGTTGGACCACAACTGTGAGAACTTGGACTCACTTGCCAATATGACACCGACGGAGGCGACGAGTTTGATGCAGAATGCAGACCGCAAGGTGTACACTCCGCTGGACGAGGCATCTCCACCGAGTGAATCTGCTGACGAGGACCGCGCATTTGCCGACACAATCGCGGCTTTGAAAGCATCGCTCGATCGCGAACTTGCCAACCAGGAGCTTGACTTGAGCGGCAGCTTCGAGCATATGTTGAGCATCATCCGTGTGCTTTGGGGAGCCCGCGAGACCATTGAAGCGTTGGCTGAAACTCAGTCGACGGACAAGTGGCTCCTCTCGTTCGACGCGGAAGCCAACGCAAAGAAACTCATGTACGCCGAGAAGCACTACAACGACTTACTTGCAGATGCCGTCAACGCTAACTTGGCCGATCTCTTGGTCCGCATGATCGGTCAGCGTGTCCACGACGAAGCATCACTCGAGCTGCTGTACGAACTCTCGGCCTGGGGGTCTGTCGACGTGCAAAACGCGTTGTATTATGCGGCCTCGGACTCTCAAAGCGCAGTGTTGGAGTTTCTGCTGCGCCACTTGGAGAAAAACTCGACCAACATCGTCGCCATTATGACACAGGTGTGCATGTATCATCACAGCCAGTGGCAGGCCATGATGCAAGTTCCTGTCACCTTGAACGGCTTGTCCCTTCTCGACGTTGTTCTCGCGAGGGTGGCGGGGATTCCGTCGATCATCTCGTCCGCTGATATACCAACAGTCGTGTCGTGGATGACCTTTCTCTGCGAAGCCTGCCAAGGCCCGTCCGAGGAGAACCAGCTGTTGGTGGCCTCGTCCGACGCCGTGACGATTGTGCGAGATTTCGTGATGGATGGCATCTCGTTCGGCCCCGGGACGGCGGAGACGCTTCAGATGCAAGTGCAGAAATGCGCCGCGGAAGTATTGCTCATCCTCATGGAAGGCCGAGCGGACGGCACCCTTCATGAATGTTTGGCGGCAGTGATGCCCGTGTCGGCGGTCGTCGAGCGCTTGCAAGTGCACTATCGCGCGATCGAAGAGTGGAAGCAGTCGCCGGCCCATCGATCCCTTCTGCATCACACGCTGAGTATGACCAAGAGTTTGTTGCACACGGACACGTCCAAGGACGAGTTGCAGCGCAACTTGCACGACTTCCATGCCGCGATCCACTTGTTTTGTATCGTGCTGCATCTCCTGTACGACAAGCAAACCATCGAGTCGTACCGAACGCAGTGGTACGAAGCGCTGGCCAACCCCAAAGCATTCGCGGCGGTGGCGTTCTTCCAACGCGAGGTCGTTTCCATTGAAATCGCACGAAACGGGGCGATCCTCACAACGTACTTTCTACGCCCCCCCACGGCCAAGTACTTGAACGAGACGCTCCGAGCCAAGCTGATCGATCATATGGACATTGGCGGCGACCGCGCGCTGGACGTGCTGACCTCCGACGTCGCCAAGTAAGCCTCTAGCTTCACCCCCCCCAACGATGATCTCAGTCAAGTTGTAGTGACGTTGAAGAAGAGCTCACTGTGATCCAAGGCCTGGTCAAGAACCCGTCGTACTCGATCATGAACAAGTGGCATGTGTGGCTGCGCAAGAACATGCTTCGGCTGTGCTTTTACATCAACTTTGTCATGTTGCTCTGTGTGCAAGTGAACCACAGCACCGTGGAGGACGTCCACCAAGCCAACATGCGCTCGGTATGACTTGTTTCTATGGGATGTCTTGACGTCGGTTCGTTTCTAGGGTTTGTGGGTCGTGGGGGCGCTCGGGTTTGTTTTGCTCGGAGTGTGCACCGCCTTGTGGCTGTACCACGCCTTGACCACGTTTTGCTTCAACTATTGCAAGCAGCACGTGTCCCCCCTCAAGCTGTCGTTCACGACTTCGTCCGACTACTGGGCCAGCACGTTGCATGGGTTTGGCGCGTTTGCTGGCTACCTTGGTTCGACTTTATCACTCCCCTCGAAGTTGTACATATGGTCTTCCACTATTCCTGTTGTCCTGGACTGCATTCGTGTTGCTCGCGTGGCAGGGGCAAACTGACGTTTGGCTGATGCGTAGAATTCTTTGTCGCTATCTTTCTGGTCATTTTCTACATGAACATGGTGACGACGACGACCAAGATCTTGGCGGCCGTGTCTGTGTTGTGGCTGTTTGGGGCGTTTTTGCAAGGCGTGCGCCATGTGTGCCGGCTCTACCGATTCACTGTCAACGTGGACAATCCCGCGGACGCGAACGTCGTCGCGACATTGGCGTCGTTCTGGTACAGTGTGCTGTATGATACGCTCTTGTCGGGCTCCGTGATCACGTTTGGAGCGTACACGCTGTGCGCCATTTGTGGGCTGGGACTGTCCATCCCAGCTGTGACGACGTATTTTGACGTCGGGCCGTGGGGGCTTATGTTTTTTGGGTGTCCACTCGTGGATATTCTCGCCACGAACGACAACCTTCGATTCATTGTAGGTCTATTGTGTCGTTTGAGTTTCTATATACAGTATATATATGCCGTGACGTTGTCGATGTTTATATACATGCATCTTTACGAGTACGAGTGGAGGCTTCATGTGCGTGTATAGATTCTGAATGCCATGGACATTTAAAAGATGATAAAGTTCGTGGTGAGTAGGCTACGGCGATGCACTCGAACATGGGCATATTGGGCGTCACGGCCGTGTTTGGGGCGATTTTGATTTACCTATTCTCGCTCGTGGGGTTCTTCCACCTCCAAGTCGAGCTCGAATGCGAAGACCACACCGTGAGCCACTGCTCGACGTTGCTGCAATGCTACACGACGTATATTCGCTATGGTATATTACACCACCTTGTTTCTCCCCCTCGAAGGCGTACTTTCCGACTAATAGACTTGTACATCAATCAGGCCTGCTGTCGGGGGGCGGGATTGGGGACTACATTTCGTCGACGCTGAGCCACGAATTGGACTTTGGAAACCCCGGGCGATACTTTGAGCGGTTGGTGTACGACCTGGCGTTTTTCGTGCTTGTGATCACGCTGTTCCTCAATATGGTCCAAGGCATTATCATTGATGCGTTTACGGCGGTGCGGGAGCAGACGGAGACCAAGGCGGCGCTGAAACGAGAGCGCTGCTTGGTGTGCAACCGGTCGCGCAGCGCCATCGAGAACTTGGACGGAGGCCACCCGAACAACTTTAGCCGCCACATCCACCACGTGCACAACTTTTTCGACTACTTTTTCTACATTCAACATGTCAAGGCGAAGCAACACCCCAAGGAACTCAGTGGCCTCGAGCGCTACGTCGTTGAAAAGCTCAAAGCCCACGATATGGCATGGATTCCGCGCGTGTAGAAGGCGACGCTCTTGCCCTTGGTAGAGGAGTACTACGGGTCACCGTACTACTACTACTTACTACTGTATACCTGTGGACCTCACGTTTGAACGGCATGTCACATATCGTATCTTGTTGCACTGTGCACCATAAAAACCTAGTATAGGTCGAATACCGGTAGTACATGTATGTTTACTATCTTGCAAACAGCTCCATGAACGTTCGTTTCCAAAACGGTAGCTCCATCGCGTCGACCTCTTTTTCCACGAACGGGGCCCCGGAAACGTCCCCGGTGCCGTTGGGGGGCGAACGAACGAAAACGTCTCCACCTGAGACATCGTTTCGTCCACGAGCGCGTCGGGGCTGCCTCGGCTCTCGGCCTGTACCGGGTCTGCCACAACCTGAAGCAGCAGCGTCAGTCGACACGTGGAGGCATCGTCCAGCGGCGCCACAACCGCCCTACCCACCCACCCATCCTCCATGCTAACCACACTGGGCAACTTACTGTATCACCCCCCGTTTGCGGGCACGTACCAGCCCCATTCGTCATGTACGGCGCCGTTGGCCATATGTGTCACGAGCGCATCGTCCACCACTGCGCGCCACACAACGACCTGGCGATGGGGAGGCTCCTGGATGTACTTCCACACAATGTTGGCGTGCGCAGTGTCTTCGTGAGGGTTGCCACTCACTAGGTTGGCCCGGGTTCGACGAAATGCCTGTTACACTGTGTGCTCATCCACTTGCTCAAACGACTACAAACCTGACTCGTCAAGACAATCCCCCAGGATCTGCTCTAGGCATCTAACATACCTGGGTGGCGCCGTCGGGCAGTGGCGGCCCATGTTTAAAGACGTTCCAGACCGCGTTAATGCGGTCGTACGGCGCAGCCAATGTGATGTGGTACACGTACTCCAACAGCACGCTGTTGTCTGCTTGGGGCATGGGTGTGGCCCGCGTGATGTCGTCCGTGCTACTGTATGGTCCACCAAGCCAGCTTTTACAATCGCCGACTGCTGTCGCCGATACTGTCGGTCCGCGATTGCGTGGATTGCAACAACGCGGAGCGAGGCTTGTGCTGCCAAGCCTTGCCACTCGATAGACTGCGTGTCCGTATACGTCTAAGCAAGATATGCACGGGAATAGGACGAGGTGACGGGGATCGTACCGCTAAGCGTGGCTTCTTGCGTGAAGCTGCTCATTCTCGACCATGGCCTTGGACTTTTCAAACTGTTCCTGACGTGCAATGCGCTTCCACACGTTCAGGTTGAAGCGTGACGCGGCGTTATCTTGTGCGGTCAGTAGCTGCACTTTCAAATCGTCGACCTGCTTGCCGAAGAAGCTTGATCTGATGTTGGCTGTCGAATGCAAGAGGGGTTTGTCATGACCGTCTTGCGTTTTGACGAGCTCGCGGGACTTGGGATGGTGGACGAGGATGCCGCAGTGGACGAGCTCCCTGGGTGTAGCAGGGATGGGGCGGACGAAGCGTTGGCGCCGCCTGCTGGTTCGGACAACAAATCGCACACGTATGAGAACTCCATGTGGAGCGCATCGTTATGTACGAACAAAAAGCTCAAGTCCTCGTATACATCCCATGGTGCAGTGTCGTCTCCGCGGTCGTCGTCGTCGTCCATATTGTTCGATGTTCCAGCTAGTTTCAAAATGTCGATGGTAATCAAATAATCAAACATGCATTCAGGGAACATATCAACCCAAATAACTTGCCTGGATTTTGCCTTGATGTAACATATTGTAGAACTACTCATAGCGTCGAGTTACATGCCTTCCACGGTAGCGTCTCGGAAAAAGTGTTCTTACATGGGGATTTTACCTGAACGTTAGCAGCTCTTGGCTGATTTCTCGGACAAGTACTGTTGGCGCGGTCGTTGGCAGTCGAAGTGGAGCTCGTTCCGACTGAAACCAAAAGTGGCTTCGACATATGGGGCTCCCACCGTCCAAATGCTGGTGTTGATTTAACATTGATGACGTATGACGAAATGTCCTCCTCAGCCATGCATACAATCCATAGACAATTTAGACTCGTTCAAAGAGCAATGTCATGCCAGGTATGGTTCGCGAGTACTACGTACAACGTAGCACAGTAGTACCGTAAACTATAACTTGCATTCATTTGTTAGGATTAGTGCTTGTTCTGTAACTTGGTTGTAGCTTATATACTATGTTTGAGGAGTGTTTGGTGTCGAGTTGTCAAAGGCGCCGTTGGCCACTAGGGCTTGATGCTCCGCCGTCCACTGCAAAGTGAACAAGGTGACAACTCGTGCTTAAATGATGGGGGTACCTGGGCCATTGTAGCTTTGGAAATGCCCAGCTGATTGCGAATGTCAATACGTTGGAGCTCTAGGCGTCGCAATTCCACCAACGACCTCTACGTGTTGACTCGATGAAAACACCATGAGCTGCACAGACTTACGTTGTTTGCATCGGCGCATGCTCGAAGGAACGAAGGGGTCACCGTGGACGACCGGTCTACAAGACACATGGATGCATTTTGGCATTCGACTCGAACCAACATATGTAGCTAACGTCAATTCGTCATGTACCAGGGACGTATTCTGGGCTATTGTTCATCTTCGGATTTGGTATCTTGAAAGGTCATGACCTTTGGCGGTTACAATTTGCAACCATGGCGGCGACACATGGTCAAGTGGAGGTCGTGACGTGGTTGCACCAAATGCAACTGGGCTGTCACGAAGCTGCATTTCCACCAAGGTAAAGCCACAGGTAACCATGTAGTACTAGGTAGTATACTAACTAGTACAGAACTGGACTAGTATTAATAGTAAGTATGTATAGTACAGTACAATAGCTGAGGATTTGGTCCAGTAAACTGTGAACACCTGGACAAAATTGCAGCCTGGAAGAGCAAAAGGTTCGACAGCGGTAGGACCTTGATTCGACTCATAACACGACTCATGAAAGCGGTCCATGCAAGAGCCGCCGAGTTCAACGAAGTTGAGAGCCATCAGTCCTTCGTGGAAGCACTTCATCACTAACTAGACTACAAACTGGTCCGGCGTAGCCATTAAAACTAACCCAAGACCGACGAGTACATAGCATCGCAAAAGCCTGCTGGCATTGCTTCCAATCATTGAAGACTGGACTTCCTGGTCGAGGTGTTCAAGGGCGTGGGAATGAACGTCGTCCACGCCGGGTGCCAGCCAAGCGCGGCCGCCGCCGCGTCTGGAGGTGGGGTCGTTGAAGGCAAACCAACCAAACCCCCCGCTGCCATCATATCTCCTCGTCATCTTATTCGTCAATGTCAACATCAACAATGCTGCTGTCGTGGCGGACGCACGGCGGCGCCATCCTCTAAAAGCAAACTGTTTGTCCTGCTCGTCGATTTCCAAACCCACACTACCAAAACAACGTTATGCGCCATTGGACCAGTCAGCGCGGGACCCGCCATCGATGTACAAGACGTCTCAGCTGAAACGACCAGCGGCCCCTCTCAAGTGCCAAACGACGACGCCGATTACGCCGGCTGTGTCTGCGTTCTCGCCACCCACGACGAGCCCACCCGTCAGACTTTTTCTTCCGTCGTCGTCGACGGGAAACCCAGATTTGAAGCCACCTTCGACCCCCGTGGTCACTGCCAATCCCCCTAACACGCCCATGTCGGATGCACCAGAGGCTGGCAGTCATTTCCGACGAGCTTGCAGCCAGAAAGGACGCACTTAAGACTCTCCGTGTGGAATGACGGCACCGTGAACATGTGCGGCAGCATCTGCATGAGCATTTGGTGGATCGGCGACGTAATCGACAGGTCGTTCAGCGCCCGCTGAAAGGCCAGGCGGCGACTATCCGAGTTCCAGTATCGATCGCATTCGACTGTTCCAAATGTAATACAGTACTGTTCTACAGTACCTCTCATTTGTAATGTGTCGTCTGTACGAGAGCTAGCAAATAATCATTGCGGCCATGTTTACGATGAACAACGTGTTGAGGCTACAAAGTCATGCAAGTGCTCGTGGGTCCCTTCTGCCAGGCGACTGATGGCCATGTCCTCGGGCTCAGCTCCTCTGGACTCGCATCCTCTGGCTATGGTTCGATCCCACTCTACCACGCACGGGTCTAGTTGCAAGCCAACGCGCACAGAAGTGGCGACCAGAGAAACAGGATGTTTTCCTTGCTGCATGGTTTGGTACACGTGGACATTGCCGTTTTCGTTGTGTTTTTGAACGATCCACACAAATTCCTCGGCGAGGGGAAGCCCATTTCTCGAATGTGGTGGCATTGACCTATGGCCATCGACGATGCGTTGGGTTGTTGAATCAAGACACAGATGGCCGTAATGAAGAAAGAACCGTAAAAGAACGCGCCTGGAAGGGTGTCCAGGATAAGGCGAAAACGGAAGGGGATACCAGGGAAGATGGAACGAGGGACGGGCACGGGGCTTGGATGTCGTCAAGCCAAATTGTTGTGTGCATGAATAATGGCATTGATCCGATCGATGACAATGCGGTGGTTGCGATCGATGTATGCCACGCCATAGTACCGTTGCACTTTGGTTAAGGTGGCGTCGTTGTACAAGTTGGCGGCGATGGTGACGGACGTGGCCGGGCCGACTTGCCAAGGAAACGATCCGCTGAAAAACGCCTGGAGGGGCTACAGTTTCTTCGGTGTGGTTTGACCAAGTCGAATTTTCTGCAACGTACAATACTCGCGACATTGAGAGCAATGACAAAGCTCAATATCGCTATGGGTTTGTGCATACTGTATCATTCGTCGAGGGATGGTCGTGGACGCAGCTTCTGCTGGAGCCGGGTCTCTCGAGGCGACCCCCTTGTTGTAGACCTTGGGTTGGCAAATTCGAATGCATTCATATGAAGACCATGGCCTAAATCTGGAGAAGAAACGTTTCGAACGAGGGTTTCACGTTGTCAAGACTTCAGCGGTCCAGTGGACGAACGAACGGTGGAATGGGGATGTTAGGTTTGCTTGGCATACAGAAGACGGTTTGCCACGTCAATGCATGGGGACGTGAAGACCAAAAACGATATTTATTCAGATATATAGCCAAAATGCCCATGCCGTGGCGGCCCCGCCCTTCCACTCGTCCCATAGATACGTTGGGAGGTTATCAATTGAAACCGGTCAGCAGTATTTCGTACATCGGGGGGAGGTTGCGATGACACTTAAGCAACATAATTGCAACTCGAACCGCTCTATTGAAACCAACTTGCTCGGTTCCTCCTACGCCCCATCTCGCGACTCCTACTTGGGACAGATCCACGACCAGCCAGAACATGGTGTAAATCACAAGATCCACGGACTGGCGTTGACCCCTCGATGCACACATTGCGACGCTGGTCCTGTGGGCTGAAACGTCATGCACGCCGTTCCGTCCAGGCGGCTAAGACAATCCTTGTGATTGGTTTCACACAGCCGCACACACAAATCGTCGTCTCGTTCGATGCGATCAAGGCAGCGCCACAAACTCAGCCGACACTTCAATTTGAGTAGGCCACTGGCCGTGTAGCACGCGACAAAGCAGTCCGACCCGCGGTGGCTGAACAGCGGCATGCGGTTATACTTGGCGTTGTGCTTGTGCAAAGCGTACAAGGACCCGCCTTCAAACTGCGACGGGGTGAACTTGCGCTGAAGGCCAAACATGTGGAAGGCCACGCGCTGCTTGATGTCGTTGAACATGAGCAAGTTGAGCTCGGAGAACTTGACAATCGTTTGGGATGGCCCCCGAACTATATGATGGAAATATGCGACAAGCACTGTGTGAGGACTTGTATCCTTCACCACGATACGTTTTCATACGAGCGGTCGTACTTTTGGTTTGGCGATTTCGACACCATGTCCACAGACGCGAAAACCACAGCGGCACCGCCCCGAACGCCATGGTGACTCCTACGAGTACTACGACAAACACAACATCATGCCGGGTCAAACCATGCAGTGCAGTTGTTGTGTATGCACCGAGAAAGATCTCGATCGCCTGGCCTTTCTCGGCAGCTGATATTAGTGGCTCCCACAACGCATGCTGCACAGCCATGATGGGCGTCGTCGAAATCAAGTAGACCATTGGGGCAGCATAGATAAGCACGGCAACGGCCACGAGCGTCGGGTCGAGCGGGGTCACCATGTGCTCGAGATTATATCGTTTGAGGACAAATGTGGTGTAGCGCAACATAAAGTACGAAAACCAGACCTACGGACGGGATCAGAATCACATCGATGGAATCAGACTCAGACGTACGCTTCGACACGTGTACAGGACCGCCTTGCAAAACAGTACTTGGTCCTCGATTTGGCTGATTTGGAGGATGCACTCGCTCACCGTGTTCGCGCTGAGCCAATAGTCAATCACAAACGCCAACGACACCCACGCGTTGCTGAGAACGATGCTGGTTGGGTCCCCAATGTAGATTTCCATCTTTGTGAGCGTTGGATCTTGCAGCCCGACGTCGATAAAGTTGGCCGCGAGGGTGGAATAGTGCCGGTAGTACTTGACGTACATTTCACGGCACACGTATACGGTAAGCACGACGCGGTATGCGAGTTTACACCAGAGGAACTTCTGGTTTTGCCACTGCTGCATCACTTGGTACACGACAACGTTGGTGGTTTCTTGCTCGGCTAGCGGATGGTCGCGAACGGCCCAGACACACTGTTCGGCCAATGGCAACCCCAGCAACCGAACGTGTTGGCATTGTCCCATCGTCGGTGCAGTACAGTTTGCGAGAAAGTTGCACACGACACTGCGAATGCCCGAGCCGTAGAACAATGCCCCTATGATACCGACTGTCTTGTTTCACAATGTTGACACCGATCTTGTTCATGAAAAACGATTACCTGGCAATCGCACTACTCGAGTCAAGCAAGGTGTGGAGCTGTCGTGCTCGAACGCCGCGACCATGAATGTCGTGGCATTGGGTCGATCCACATAGATGTTGCTGATGACATAATTGTGCAAGAATGAAGCCGTGTAGTAGCTTTGTTTCGACGCAAGAGTCTCGGTGTTGTACATGTCAAACGTCGTCGCGGCGTCCGGAGACCACACTTGGCCCACTTGCCACGGAAACGATTCGGTCAAATACGCTTTGAGCGGCTACAAAAGGCAATATCTCAGACAAAGCGAGAGATTGGTGTAGATGGAGACAACAGCAGCAGACCATGCTGGCCACATTCAGCGAAATGACAAAACTCAACAACCCCATGGGCTTATGCCACCCCACGCGCCGCCTGGTCGACGTCTGTAACCCAGCGACGACGACGACTTTGGTCATACTAGCAGTCTTTTCAGGGTATTCCTTGTAGTTTGCTGCGCCAGGTGAATTCCCCCTGTTGAGCAACTAAAAATACATACTTTATCGTTAAACATTGAAACGTCCGAGCCTACAATATCCTTCAGAAATGGCGATGTTTGTGGTCGTTTCGCTGTTGACATCAAAGGCCAAGTTCCAGCTTCATGAGATTATATGTGAAATACAGTACAGTACGTATCCGCACGTTATGGACGCCATGGAACTGATGTACTGTACTCTAACGGCAAAATCAAGCAGTACTCTAACGCCAAGTTCATTATGTCAATGCCTTAGCGCCCGGATGCCACCCGCGCAGAGCCGCAGAGGACTTCGTCCACCCAGAGAGGACCACGGAGGATGGACATCCTCTTTGGTGTCTTGTGGACGAAGGCGAGGTAGTGGTACTCCATCTGTCTCGCGAAGAGTTCCTTGGCCAGGCGGCGGCGGATGAGCCATCGACGTAGGAAGGCAATCACGATGGCCTTTCTCATTCCGAAATGCCCTGTCAATTCTACTCATGAGTACTACACCTTTTTGCAGTTAAGTTGGACGAATGCCCGATGTATTTGGCCGTGCTCCCGATATATTTGGTGGTGTGCCCGATATAATTACAGGGAACGACGTTGAATAAGCATGTCGTCCGACAATCTGATAGGACTGTCGTGCATATCAATTTATCCAATCATGTATCACGTCAGATGTACTAAAA
>NW_009798280.1:639932-761821 GCF_000520075.1 Aphanomyces astaci
TATTGCATTTCTTAAAAGTTTGAATAGGGGTCGATGCTAACCGTTTGAATCGATACACGCTACGCCTCGAATACTTTTACGGACGCGCGGAGGCCATGGACGACATGGAAGTTAGCATGTGATGCCAAAACGAGGATGTTATGTGTATCATTTCGACTGCATTTTTTAATTGAGTTCAATTTTTAATTTGAGTTATTCTATTTTCATCGGGCACACGACACAAATTCATCGGCAGATGGCCAATTGCTTGGGCACACGGCTAATTATATCGGGCACACCGCCAAATATATCGGGCACACGACCTCGGCGGGCCAAATTAAACGGGCACATGGCTAATTATATCGGGCACACCACCAAATATATCGGGTGCACGGCCAAATACATCGGGCATTCGTCCAACTTAACTGCAAAAAGGTGTAGTAGAATATTATTTCTTGTGGTTTCCACGATATTTCTGATAAAATTATGGAATTTAACTTGGTCAAGAAGACACGCCAAATTGAAGTCGCTGAGATTCTTGAATATTTTGCAGAATTATCGCGATATTTCTCAATAAAAGTGGTATCCAGATCCAGACGGGCCCTTACCATGTAAAGAACGAATTCGAATTTATTTTATGTGATGATTGGCTCCAACAGAAAAGCCGTTTCAGAATTAGCCAATCAAAGTCTGCAAATGACGACGAAGCTAGATTTGTCGAGTTACAATAGATGCGTCATATCCAGTTCTAGGCCACTAATTCGCTCTAGAGGCGTTGCATGGATCCTGTTTGCCCTAACCCTTCGTTGATGTCTAGCCTTCATACACCGCGACATGCTTTGGCAGTTACGGACCTAAATATTTATCAACACATTTTCAAGGTGCAGTCTACGACACAGAAAACACTGCCATGCAGATCATTATAGTACTGTAGTCCACGGTTTATTCAGCCTGCCGCTAGGGCGAACCAAGTTGACCAATACTAGTGCATAGTCCATCATGCTTCGGTCTCGCCATATCACACCATCCACGGACTGGCTTGACCCCTTGCTTGATGCACACACTGCGACGCTGGTCCTGTGGGTTGAGTGAAAGGGGAGGGTTCTGACTCGACCCTAACTAAGCTTCCTGGTGTCGATGCCAAGGACCTGAGGAAACCTGGGACTGAACCAGCGACCATCGGTGTGTTCTTGTCCTACTTAGATCAGGTGTAAAGTGATCTATAAGTAAGTAGACGCGCTCCCAACTGAGCCAAAAGAACTGGTCAATCTGGACATGAGATTGTACTACGAGAATTAGTACTCTCGACTGGTTGGAACGTCATACACGCCGTTCCGTCCAGGCGGCTGAGACAATCCTTGTGCTTGGTTTCACACAGCCGCACACACAAATCGTCTCATTCGATGCGATCGAGGCAGCGCCACAAATTCAGCCGACACTTCAATTTGAGTTGGCCACTGGCAGTGTATCGCGCGACAAAGCAGTCCGACCCGCGGTGGCTGAACAGCGGCATGAGGTTATACTTGGCGTTGTGCTCGTGCAAGGCGTACAAGGAGGAAGGCACCAAGAGTTCCCACATGGCGTTTGGGCCATCAAAAGCGTGGTCGAGTTGAGGCATGTTAGTGGCGCCGCATAGACGAATACTCTAGCCGAGCTCGACAAAGTTGGTTACGAGGGTGGGTGACAAAATGCCCGTAGTAATTGACGTACATTTCACGGCACACGTACACTGTAAGCCCGAGGTGGTACGCGAGATTAACCAGAGGGCCAATTCGTTTTGCCAGTGTTGCATCACTTAGGATACCCCAACATTGATGGAATCTGCGTTGCCCAACGGTAGGTCGCGAAAAGCCCAGACACACTGCTCGGCTAATAATGTCAGAGACCGAATATTGTGGCACCAACCTGCAGTCATCGCTGAGACGTTTGCTAGAGAGAATCACACGACAGTTCGAATGCCCGAGCCGTAGAACATCGCCCCTAAGCCCATGTCACTGGGTGTCATAAGTGCAGACAGGAACGAAAAGGGCAGACCATGCATGCTTGCAACGTTTAGCGCCCCGACCCCACTCAGGAATGCCATAGGTTTGTGCCACGCCACAATCGCCAGGTGGGATGTCGGAGACCGAAAGACGTGCACTTTGGCCATGCAAACTGACGGTGATGCGATCGGCATATGTCAAATGAGATGTTAGGTTGGTATAATAGGGGACATGACCTAAAATATACTAGTATGTACCCTTCAAATCAGTCATACCGGTATGCGAAACGTTCATTGCATACGGTAATACAGCTCAAACAAAGATTGTCGCCCAACTTCGCTATCCTATCGCATACGAGTAGTACTAAACATGATTGCACATCCAGCAGTTCCAGAAATTGAAGATCTTTCGAAGACATTACATTACCTTCTCATGCCGTTGGGGACAACGGCCAACTACCCGTAGGTAGTACGTTTCACTCATCGGTGTCAAACTGTAATCCTGTATTCACTCAAACTGTCATCCTGTATTTAATGTGCACTCCTGTACACATCTGATTGGCTCCAAAAAATAGGGGTTTCAGTTTCCGGCCAATCAAACCAGATTATACTACTGCCCAGAAATTGAATAAGAAATCAATCCTATCCTACATTCGTTGGTGAGTTTCTAACACAACGGTATACACGGTATCCTTCACTGTTACCTCAAGCTCCCGCTTGCTTCGACACGGATCGATGTTGCGAAGTACCCCGCACTGATCCTTTCGACGGCTCCCCAGCCGTCACATGTTACGACATGCGGGGCATCGAGGCTGCGACCGTCAGGTGTCGACAACATGCAGCACCGCTTGATCGAATCTCCTCCCAACGTAATGGACTTGACTAGAAACCATCCCCATTCGTCATTAAGACCCCGAGCTGCGGTACGAGGAACTCATCAAGCACGGATCGCCAACGAACGAGGTCTTCTTCGGGGTAACAACGGCGCACGAAATTCGAATGAACAACAGGTTCAATTCCAAGGTTCAACGGCTTGACATAACACTGGGATTTGAAAATTGTTGACAAAACCCGTCGTCACGAACAGTTCATGTCCGACAGGCAGCGGGGATGCTCTTGGGGTCTCGCTAATGAAGGCGTTGTCATGGTATTCGAAGGGCCTCGCTGCCTAATATGTACGT
The DNA here is from genome assembly GCF_000520075.1 of Aphanomyces astaci. Taxonomy (NCBI): domain Eukaryota; phylum Oomycota; class Saprolegniomycetes; order Saprolegniales; family Verrucalvaceae; genus Aphanomyces; species Aphanomyces astaci. The sequence continues at coordinate 643,074 of NW_009798280.1, forward strand.
CCCTCGCATTTGGATCAACTGACAGTTTGTCTATCGCTCGAATGATTGCGGCATGAAGTGAGGCGAGGGCTGCGACCTTGCAACCTTGCCACGCATGCGATGTATTGTCAAGCTACGCACCCAATTGAGAACTTCAAAACGACTGGAAAAGATTTCGAGGGTAGAAGAGCATTGCTTACAGATGGTTTATTATCCCCGTGCCAAACCTAATCATGATGCAATCTTGCACGCATGTGCCTCTCGGCAGTGGTTTGACAATATAGCTCGCAAGTCTGTGAAGAGGTTGTTGCATTTCTCGAAGTGGGGGGGGTTGCTTTTCGTCGTGACTAGGACGAGAAGTAGGACGAAGGTGTGGCCTCTACCAACGTCGGCAAAGGGACGCGGAATTGGCGGTGGAGCACGAAGTTGCTGACGCCGTCATTGCCAGCCAAGTGATCGCACACGATCACAACTAGGCAAAGAGGAACGACAGGTCGACTTGAGACATCCAAGCTCCGGAAACACAAGTCAAAGCTACTGTGAGCCAAGTCGAAGTTCCCTAAGACGACATATACGTTCACCAATTCCTAGGTTATTGACTGAGTGGCCACATTTGACGTGCATCAGCGTAAGAATGGTGGTCGAACCGTCAGCAGTACTTTACTACTGTAGTACCAGCCACAATTGCTCCACTCTCACAATGAACGCCTGTGGCTACAATATGGCGATTTACTATAGGTCATTGATGAAGTAGTATGGGTTGTTCACTGTTTGATCAAGTTGCTGTGTGATTTTTGTGCTGGGCAGCCGCCGCCCGGACCACAACCTCGTCCACCGTTCGATTCATCGCCACTTTGAGCTGCTTGCCTCATTCCAAGACCGTTCGCAGGGCAAATGGAACCTTCGCCGCGGCGGGATATTGACCTGGATTACCTGGGAAGTGGCCATGGACATCTGTTAACGAATACGCGGACGCCATGCAGTCCCGCGCGACTTCTTCGAGGGTGCTCAGGTGGTTGCCCTTGTCGCACACGACCTGGAGCAACGCTTTGAGCTGGGACGTGTCTTTGCAGTTGTTGGGTTTACTCGCTCACTTGGATCCTGTGACAATCAACACACACTCCTGAGACCAACAAACATTCGGCCTCTCGTCGTCGTGTGTACGAACCACCCCCACTCACTTTCGACGCTCGACGGCCTATTACAAATCAGAATCAGAATCAGATGTACTCGATAGATACTAGAATCAGATTACCATGAGCCAACCGAGTGTCCGAAGCAGACGAACGACCCCTTGACGAATCAGAATCAGACAAAAGAATCAGAAATCGACGATCAGACACACCAGTCGACAGATCTGTACAGTGTATAAATCAAAGGCACCCTGTTGGAAACGAACCTAAGCCTATCGTACTTCGGACGACAGCGGCGGGCCGCTCAAGCCGCTGCAGACGTCCCACACGGCGGGGGAGCGACAATTGATCAACACCGGGGCCGCGATCGAGAGTCGGTTGACGTACTCGACGACGACTTTAAGGGGGTTTTGCAGATGTATCCTCGGGACTACATGCATGCCGTTTCCTAACCGACCAAGCAGTCCGGACGCGAAGAACGCCGCGCGGAGGCGGCTGTACTGGCGGCGAGTTTGCATGGTTGCCATGCTTCTACATCTGTCGCAGGCTAGTAGCATGAAAGCATGGTTTAGAGATGGTCCTGATCAAGATGACATGGAAGCGAATAAAGCGATAAAAACCCGAAACCCCGAAACTATCACGTGGGTCACATGTCATCGATGAAGGTGGCTTGGCGGTGCACACAATCGCGAATGCGTTCGTTGTCGTACAGCGCTTTGCCAACGGCGTACTTGTCCTCTCGTGCAGCGCGCTCCCACAGAGACGATGCGACGACGGGCACGGACAACATGGACTCGCGCTGCTCTTGCACCCAGCAGACGAGCCTTCAACGCATCAACTTCCCGCCCAAGGATCTCCTGACGCTCACGAACCTTGGTGTAGTCTTTGGACCTTGTGTCGTCGTCGGCAGTGGAGATGGGTGACTCTGACAATGTGTCGTCGTCGCTCGGAGAAGAAGTGGACGGCGCGTGCAATGATGACACGTACGGGAGCTCGTCCTCTAGCTCATGTTATGCTGTAAACAGGAACGGCAAGTCTTGCAGCACATCCCAGTGCTGCTGCGCCTGCCATGTCGGACTAGTTTTTGTCATATTTATTATAATATCAGTATGTACTGTAACAGTATTCAAGATCGGCAACAATATCGCATGAATCGTCGCTAGTCGAAGCGACGAGTGCGCCGCCAGTTTCGAGGACTGCCAAGTCGAGTGTGCTTGAGGCTAGGATGCATGCACATGAGAGTACGTGGATATGAATGGACGGAGGTGGAGGGGATCTAGTACTGTATACCTAGTGCAGACGCGGCTACTTGCGACGCAGTAGCACCCCTGCATGCAATCGATGGATATCGTGTTGTCATCGTTGATGAAGATGCGAAGTTGTGTGTGCTCGTGGAGGCTTCGCTTCATGGCGAGCATTTCTTTCTTTGCGTGTTGTTGTTTGCCATGTGAAGGATGCGAGTGACGACAACATGGAGGAGGCTGAGGTAGCTTGGCGCCGTTCCAGATCACCGCGCAACTTGTCGACTTGGTGCCGAAGTGTATACAATTTATCCTTTTGACGGGATTCGTAGGCGTTTTGAGGTCGCTATGGGGAAGCACGTCTGTGCCGTGCTGTTGACGTTGTTAGAAGTTGGGTCGTCAGTGGCTCATCGCCGCTACTGCCGACGGTAGTAGCGATATTGTTGTTTGCTCTGGGTGTATCCATAAAGTCACAGACGTGCGCCAAGTCTTCATGCAGGGCGTCGTCCTCCGGCGCAAGTCCATTGTGATTTCCAAAAGACAGGTAGAAACTCTGAGAACGCATTAATGGACGGAAATAAATCAATTCCTACAGGGATAGCTACAGAATTGGCCGCATGCCGCCGAAGACGACATACTCGGTCACCGACATGGCAAGCGCAGTCAAGGACGTTCTGAAGAAGGCCGACACTTCCCTGAACATTGCAAAGCGTTACGGCATACCCACTCGAACCTTGCGCGCTCATGTGAAGCAAGCCAAAAACGTCGGCGACTCCGCCGTTCCTCCCAAGCGCATGGGTCCGAGGCCGACCTTGCCAATGTCGATCGAACACGACCTGGTTACATGGATTGCCGACATGGAAAGGGATGGTCGTGCTGTTGGACAGACACAAATCCTAAACAAGGCGAATGCAATCCTCGCAAGGATCCAAGGCAAGTCGGCTTCGCTGACCAAAGGCTGGTTCTACCGGTTCATGAATCGGCATCCCGTGCTATCGAGGAAACAAGTGCGAGTTGGGACGGCCACAGCCCGTCGTGGTGCCATATCAAGTCGACATACACAACGCTAATTATTGCCCTAGTGTTTATCATCTTGCATTCTGTACAGTACGACGTCGTCCAGGCTCCCGAATACAACATTGCATCCTTCACAGCGCCCCCGCCACGGTGGCCAACTGTGCGCGATACGTGGCCACGGCATCCTTGACGGACACTTGAAGCGCGAGTTCGAGCCGCTTGCCGCGATTCATAAAGTTCACGTCGGCATCTGCATGTTGGTCGTCCAGAGATGGCAACACCAACGAGGACGCATCCCCCAACGACAGATTCTGCACGAATGACGTGATGTTGTCCATCAATTCCTCGCCTGCACACGGACAGACCTTGACAGGACTACCCACGTCATGGGGCACTTGACCCAACAACGCCAAGCGGCACTGGGTCGGGTCTTCCGGCACGGGCGCGACCACAATCCTACGGCGGCGGCGGCGGCGGATTAGCCAACTCTTTTTGACTAGTACTAGTATCTCGAGTAGTACATATATGTACCATCCCCATTCATTTTGCACGTTTCCCGTGGCCATGGCAGGCCGCAGTGCGTCTTCTAGCACCGCGCGCCACACAATCACATGCCGGTCGGGCTCGATATAGTGCTTGTGGATGACATTCACGTGGTTCACATCGCCACTGGCCAAGGTTTCCGTGTACTTGACGTATACCGTGCGGGCGTCCACCGACTCCGTGGTCTACGGACCACCATCATTCTGGGTTGAAAGCGACATGCATTCACGACCCACATTCTGCATTCGTTCGAACAACACACACACACATTCTGAAGGGGACGTGCATTCTGTTGCCGATCTCGATAGCACATACCCGCTCGGCGTTGTCGGCCATGGTGGGCGGTCGTTCGCCGTTGTACACTTGCCAACATGCATTCCCAACGACGCCATAAGGCGCGGGAAGGGTCATGTGGTAGATGTACTCGAGCACGTGGCTGCCGTCGGGGAGGGTCCGTGGGCCAGCGTGGAACAGCACGTCGGTGCGTTCAAAGAGACCGGCAAGGATGAACGCGTTTTGCTGTCGGGTGAATTGGCGGTCTGCGATAGCGTGGATGGCGGCTTCGCGAAGGGACGCTTGCGCCGCCAGCTTGTATTCCTGCCACGTATCCAAGGACACCGCGTCGCCGCCCATGGTCTAAACATGAGTGATTGATGATTAAACGAACGATAAGAATGATGGTCGCACCGCCAACCGCGGCTTTTTGGCAAAGATGTTCTGCATGTGCTCGATGAACGTGGCCTGCTCCGTCACGGCGCTCTGCAGCTGCTCGTTCTCCCGAAGCGATTTGTTCTTCTCGGCGAGCTCGCGCCGCGCCGCCCGCTCCCATGCCGACACACTAACGGAGGTGGACATGAGGCTGTGTTTTGACTGGCTTTTGACCAACTGGGCCTTGAGTTCGATCACTTGAGCTTGTAACTGGAGGATTTCATCCTTCTGACGCGTCTCAAAGCGTACAGGTCCTGCCTTGCGCTTTGGAGGTCGTTTACCTGTCAACAGGACCTCGCCCTGCTGTTGTTGTCGGGGATTCTTTTGATGAAGTGGTTGGGTTGGTGTCGACGACGAATTGTCGCTCTCGTCAGATGTCGTCTTGTCCACAATGTCCTCCGAAGACCTGCCATCGTCGTCCACGGCATTCAACAGATCACATACATGTGCTAGATCGTCCTGGAGCTGGTCGTCTGATGCGATCAGGAAGTGCAGGTCTCGCACAATGTCCCACGACTCTTCTTCCATGATCGGCGCAATTCTTGTGTGTCGCGGTGGCATGACCATGCCATCCGGATGTACAAATTGTTATCCGGTACTTTCTTACGTACAACGACAACGACCTTTCTAATTTAACGTTAAGACTTACACCATACGAACAGTCCAACTGCCTTCGCAGCTCGCTACCAGCTTAATCGCGTCCAGGGACATGGAGTGATGGGCCAACAACTGATCAAGTCATCCTCACTCGAGTGTGTTCCGCTGATGTTGGACATTTCAGGGGAATGTGCGATGGCGTTTGGTGGCGGCATGCATGCACTGCGACATCCTTCCTTGACAAAGCCACTTTAGGAGCACTCTCTTTGCCAAGGTGTCGTGACGTGGCAAAGCTGAACGTGGTATCGCTGGCATGGTATCGACTAGTGTCGTGGAGCGCTTGGTGTCCACTGTTGTTGTTATGCAAAAGGGCCAATGCATGGAATTACCGTACGGGTGGAGTAGTGCTACTAGTATACTAGTATAAAGTACTAGTAACTTAGGATTGTGCTTTTCGTGTACACTTTGCCCTTGGTTGATTTCGTTGTGCGGTCGAGCTCTAGGTCTTACGGTTCAAGATCGTTCAGTTTCAACTACTCAGCATCCGGATAACTATCCGCCTTTCCCAACCATGTTATTAAATCAGGCCCCTTATATACAAATATCAAGTTCTCAAATCCAATGCTACCCTTCGATAAAAAAAATGCTCGCTGGCGCCTCCCAGCCAATCTAATTGCCGGCCTCGGTTTTGGTTGGTGCGTCAAAAAGTCATCAAATTCGCTTCCTTCGACCACCATCATGGACGGGCCCCGAACGGATGTGATGGCCAAGTTGCCGCAGCTGCAGAACATGATCAAGCGTGATCCGTCTGCGTACCAAGATGAGTTCATGATGCAGCTGCGCCACTACGAGAGCGAGGTCGCGATCTTCCGCCTGCAGCCGAACAAGCAGTCCGAGCATTTTGGCGCGCTCGTCACGTTCCTCTCGCACGTGTCGGCGTGCTACCCCACAGAGCTGGCGCAGTTCCCGCAGGACTTGATCTACCTCTTGGAGAAGCATTCGGCCGTGTTGGAAGCGAGTCTGCGCAAGACCCTCGTGCAAGCGTTGATCCTCATGCGCAACAAGAACATCGTGGACGCGCTCGTGCTGCTCAAGCTGTTCTTTGAGCTGTTCCGCGTCCCCGACAAGCGCCTTCGTGAACTCGTGTATTCGCACATCGTGTACGACATCAAGAAAATGCACACGGACGGCGGCGGTCGCAACGAAAAGGTCATGCGCGGTCTGCAAAACTTCATGTACTCGATGGTGGCCGACGAGCACGAGATCGCCGCCATCAAGTCGCTGCATGTGCTCGTGTCGCTGTACCGCAAGCGCATCTGGTGCGACGCACGGACCGTCAACTGCATCGCGACGGCATGTACGTCCAAGAACACGCGGGTATTGGTGACCGCGATCCAGTTCTTCCTCGGCATCGACGCCGACATCCTCGAAGACGACGAAGCAGAAAAGGTCAAAGTGAAAACTCAAGTTGAAGTCAACTATCACTCGTACTCGAAGAAGACCAAGAGCCGATACAATCACACCAAGTCTCAGCTGGTCAAGAACCGCAAGGCGCGCAAACGCAACGCCGAGCACGACGGCACGTTTCCCGCCATCGACCTGCTTAATGACCCCCAGGGCGTGGCCGAGAAGCAGCTGCGTATCCTCAAAGCGTCCAACGAGCGCTTCGAAGTGCGGCTGCTTATGATGGACTTTATCGGGCGACTCGTTGGCCAACACAAGCTCGTGCTCCTGGCGTTCTACCCCCTCCTCCAGCGCTACTTGACGGCACACCAGCAAAAGGTCACCAACATCTTGGCGTACCTAGTGCAAGCCTGTCATGACGAGATCCCCCCCGAAGAGCTCATGCCTGTGGTCCGTACGATTGCAAACTCGTTCATTGTCGAGCGGTGCTCGAGCGAAGTGATCGCGGTGGGTATTAACTCTGTCCGCGAGGTGTTTGCGCGAGTGCCGCTCGTGATGGACGAGCCCGGGATGGACGACTTGATTCAGGATTTGATCATGTTCAACAAGAGCAGGGACAAGACGTGTGTGATCGCCGCCCGCGGAGTGCTCAACCTCATCCGTGAGATCCATCCGAGTTTGCTCAAGCGAAAAGATCGCGGCAAGTTTCACGATGAAACGGCGCGCCCCAAGGCTTTTGGTGAGCTTCGGTACGTCGTCGTGTATTGCACGACTTTGTATGGACTTGGGGGATGATAGGGGGGGATGATGGGGGGATGATGGGGGCTAATGGAATTTGTTTGGATGGGTAGGGCGTCGGAAGGTGTGGACGGCGCGGAATTGCTCATGGAAGCGGAAGCCGCGGGACGATTCGATTACGAAGACAACGAAGATGGATGGGCTGTGGACGAAGACATGCTGGATGCTGGCGACGAGAGCGACGGCGGCTGGGTCGATGTCGACGGGTCAGGCGACGAGTCGGACGGGTTGCATTCTGATTCGGACGAAGATGGTGATGGTGACAATTCAGATGACAATTCAGATGACAACGAAGACGAAGAAGGTGACAAGGCAGTGGTGATCCCGCAGTCGGAACGGGTGGACGCGAGGCGTATCTTGACACCCAAGGACTTTGAGCGCATTCAAATGCTCAAGAAGGAAGCTGTAAACGCGGCAAAGGACCCCAAAGCCCGTCGGAAGCGCAAGGCGGACGCAGTCGAGAAGAAAGCGCTCGAGTCGAATCACTCGACCGTGGATCCGGCCACGCTTGAGGGGTACTCGAAGAAGAAGCGGCAGACGATGGAGGAGCGGCTGCGGTCCGTGCTGGAAGGGCGCGAGAACTTTAACCACAAGCAAAAGGGCGGCGGGACCACCAACCGCGAGAAGGCCCGCCTCAAGAACTTTTTGATGCTGAAAAAGAGCTTGCAAGTCCAGTCAAAGGTGCTCAAGTCCACGCGTGAGATCCAACATATCAAGAATCGAGTCGTCAAGGGCGTCACCAAGCGAGATGCCAAGAAGCGCCGGCGAACGTAATACCACAAGACAACACATCACGTTAATAAATCATGTCCATTGTATATAGTATGTAATAGTAGTAGTACTACACCATGTTGCGAATTATATAGGCGATTCGGTGAAATATATCGGAGGTTGGTGGAAATATATTGAAAATAAGCTGGAATTAACACGCAACATGGTGCAGTAGTTAGTAGTCAGTTATTGGGTCAAGGGCAACACTGTCGTGGACAAGTGCAAATTGCATAGGTACTAGATCATATCATGTGGACAGGATCACTTTATATATCATCAGTAGAACGACGAGCGGTGGCTTTGCGTTCATGGTTCGATGTCATTACAAAGTTGCAGTACATACTGTATTCTGAGGGTTATTGCAACCAAAGTGGCTTTCCCATACAGTATGTAGTCCTCCTTGTTGATTACATGTAACCAATTTAAGGGTCATTTGAAAGGGACAATGCAGCTTACTAGTACTCGTCTATCAGGACCTGGATTTCAATTCTCCAAAGTGCTGCATGAAACCGAAAGGTTGGACATTCTTCTCATTACTTGGATTTACACTCAAGGCAAAATATTTATGGTGCACGACGATGTCGTCGTATTGTGCATGTAGTTATACCTTCAAATTCGACATGAAACATGAGTCGGGAATAGTAAGGTACTGTTCCGATTAGGATGAATAATGGCTGACTAAGACTACTACTAGTACGACCATCGCGACGACGTGATGGGGGTTGTGGTGGACGCCACGACTGGTTGGGGCTAACGGCGGAGGTGTGCTGGTGTTGGCTATCGATGTAGCGAGTTGGACAAGGTCTGCGACTACTCATATCCGGTATGACAACCTCACTCGTGATAACGTCATCTCTGTGATAACGTCACCTAACAGTGTCACTTACTTGTTTCTCGAGTCTTGGTACATGTTGCCGGTGCGATTCCAATGCGCTGCATCTCCAAATCAAACAGGATGTTGTGGTGCATCATCACATTTGCCCCTAACACTGCCATAAAAACGAATTAACAAATATTTATATATCCATAGCCACAACTATCAATAAAATATTGACAAATATTTATATATCCATAGCCACAACTATCAATAAAAATATTGAACCAGACGACAGACCAGCGCTTTCCACATATAAGTCTACGTAGTATCAACAACGACTTCCCACCCCACAAATTGCCCCTCTTCCTGAAACGAATCCACCAGCCAAAACACCCCATTGTATGTCCATACTGATAATGATAAAATTGAATATTTATTAAAACACTATTTCATAAAATTAATATATATAGGAACAATACCACACACAACTCGACTCGATCGATACTAGTGTACCCTACCTCCTCCAATCGTCGCTGTCCCGCGTCGAAATCCAACCACTTGCTGGGTGGTGGTGCTGCTGCTGCTGCTGTCTGGTACAGTCATCACATACTGCTCTGGTAGCACCACCAGTTGAACGGTTCCTGTTCCTTTTGTACCCCCACTTAGCACCAACCGCAGCGTGGGTAGCTTGGCCATCACGAGTGGCGGCACGACGACGTTGGTGCCCATTCCAAAGGACGCGATGCCGGTGGCTTCTTGGAGGACTTGCATCAGTTTGTCAAACACTGGGACGGGAAGCTGCGAGATGGTGGACCCGCTGTCGACAATGAACGACTGGCCAGAGCTTTGAGTGCCCCCAAAGCCAACGTACGCGGTCGAGTCGAGCCCGAGAGACGTCGCGCCCACGATGACATCCACCACGTCCACAGAAAAGTACTTGCTGGATGGCGGGCGAACTAACGGGACGTACTGCATCACGTCGTTGTGGAGGTAGTCGTCGACGCCGCCGAGGACGATGGTGCCGGTGCCGAGCGGCGCCAAGCAGAGCGAAAATGCATTCCGACTGACGCGGCCTTGGCGTACCATCGCGGCGAGAAGCGTTGACGGGTCTTGCTGCATCCCGAGGATGCCATTCTCTGGATGATAGGCAAAGCCTCCTGTAGGCAAGATTGTGAGCCTGTGGGGAAATATATATATTGTAGATGGTGGACAGATTATTGTCCATATATTCGGAATTGGAATGAGCAGAATCACCAAATCGACAGACGATCGACCAATCAATACCCAGAACACGAATCAAGTGGCCAATCAAATTACCAATGGAAAATCGAATTAGTGTGTGACTTAAATTAGTGTGATACTGAACGATCATACTAAAGTCAGGACAAAGAATGGACCATCGATGATAGATTTGGCAAAGAATCCGCCCCAAAGGCAACCTAATTTTGGGTAAAAGAAGACAATACCTGACACAGACGTTTGACAGCCTACGGACATTGTCACTCCGTTGGCTTGGACGTACGCAGACGAGAGGCTTCCATTGAAATTGCCAAGCAGAGCTGTTTCCGCCACCAGGTACGCATCGAACGAGCTCGAGTCTGCATATGTCTACACACGAATCGAGTCCTGTGATACAGGCCACGAGCTTACAATGGAGGCTCGGGTTGACTGTAGTAGTACGAGTAGTAGTAGTAGTAGGTTACTAGAAGCCAGAGCAGCAGCGGCTAAACATACTGTAGTAGTGCTTATACCTGGCTCACCAAACACTGTTGGCTCGAGCACGATGTGCATATCGAGGAGTCGCGACAGGCCAGTGGTCGCGCAGTCGTCGACTTCGCTGGATCATATGCCGGTCGATTGTGCGCTCCGCAATTCTTGCATCTATCCATATCGCTATATGTTGGCAGTCCTGGAACAAGCAGCGTACGTACGTCGAGCACGCGACTGCCGTGATGGCACTTCCTGTGTCGATAACCACTGTGGCTTTCTGGGGTGGTACACCCAAGTACAGCTCGGCCGAGTGCGATCTATACCAGTCGTCAGCAAAGATGGGAATGAGTTTGTGTCGCACGAGAAGGTGCCGTTCAAGCGCTGCTCATTGTATGGTGACCCTTCCAGTCTCCTTCGAGCGCTGGGCCGAAGTGGCAGACGGAAGAGTGTATCGGTAGCGGTGGCGCATTCTATCACCACAGACACCGTCATGACGATTGCCGCCGCTATTGACCACATCGATGTCAGCATGTGGTATCGTCAAATTACTGGAACGTAACAACATTTATTTTTGCTGGACGCACTTCAATTTCCTTAATTCACTGTCAATTTCATTTCGCTGATCCCGAACCCCCGCGGTTACATGTAACTGTACTAGGAAATCACCAGTGAACAATAGATAAGGGAATACGTCTTATTGTTAATGCGATAGTATTATACGACGAACGCGAAAAGAACAGACTTTTTCAGGTCTTACTACAGTATCTACTATGTCTAGTACTACTACAGTACTGTAACTCTATTAATAAGTTATCAATATAGTTATATGTATTAAAATAGTACATATAACTATACGTAGTATGATCTGGTCCATGTTAACTCCCCCCAGGTCCATTTTAAGTACGTCTAAGACGAACAAGGATATTTTGACGTCCGTCAAAGTCGTACTTAAGTAAATATATATTGAGCTAAATAAAGACAGAACAAAATCGCCCCTCCTCATGTCGCTCTATATAATTTCGTCAACATTTCTTCTCTTGATTTACGTTAACATGTAAGTAAACAGGTTTCAGGCAAATTAGTCCATTCGTACGTACGTCTAAGACGAATTTTGGTCCTATACATAGGGGACTTCAAAATAAAGTATCTTATCGATGAATACGTAGTACGATCAATACCGACCTCACTTAGTATTTGTATGCACACATTTTGGTTAATGAATCGTCTCTATTATCTATTTCTACCTATCATATTGTAGTAGTATCTTATCCTACACCATTTTGACCAATCAAAGTCATTTAGGGGTAGGGCTAGCTGAATTCTGTCAGTTCCGACACATTCCAACGAACTTTCTCGGAATGGAATCTGAAATATCCTGGTAGTTCATCAAACAGTTCGCATATTCCGACATTTCGGCAGTTACCAATCATGTTTGCTAAATATAGGAATGCGATATCATAGGAGGCCTCTGCTCATTGTAGTTATGTTTACACGTGAGCAAGTGGCATTGCACCTTACTCTCACCATACCTACGAAAGACTTACCCGACGGACGCAGTAGGTCTTCATTCGAGGTGTATACGGTATGTGAGCCCTTGCGCTTTCACTGTACCCTTCCTACTTAGGAGTATCCAATTGAATCGTTGTCGGAATGAGTACCTTGTTCGAATACTACGTAGTAATCATGCTATCGCACACAAACTCATTTTCGAATTTGATTGGTGCAAATGCAATCCTCTTTGATTGGCTACTTAAAGCGGCGTTAAATTCAATTTGCTGGTGAAAAATGGCCTATCAAAACAGAAAATACATATCAACCCGCCAAATCTCAACTCTTTTTTGCCCACAGGTTCAACTTGATGTCTCCAGTACCATTGATGCACTCTCAAAGCTCTGTCGTGTCTATTGCGCTACATTTGACGCCAAACATGTTCAACTGTCGCCAAGCACCATATATGTGTATGGCCACAGCGCTTACATCAGTTCATATCTCGTCACTTACCTTGCATTTTATCATTTGCTACATACATACAGTACTTCGAAGTACATACACACTGCATATATTACAGTAATATTATCTAGTTCATACTATATATATTATACATCGCTCTTGTCATGGTGCTTGATCTTCGTTTGTCGTGAATGCATGAACCCCCCCATGAGAATCAAGACAACTCCCACACCGACAAGGACCGAGTGATCCGCTGGTAAGTAGTCAAACGATCGCCCACTGCTTCGAAGGGCGGCGGTGCCTTCCCCCACGGCAACTTTTTCACGGTTACCCATATGCCAGTTGCCAAGCAACATTTCGACACTGGTCGGGTCTGCGTACGGCACCCAGTACAACTGGCGACACGTGTGCGCATCCACTTGGTCTGGGGCGAACGTCACGCCTGAAAACTCGAGGTACTGGTCCAGCGACCGCGCCCTTCCCATGGCGTACGTCGTCGTGAGCTCGAACGTGTTGACTGGGCCCTCAAACGGCCAGTCCACCACCAGTCGAAAGCGGTTCTCGGCCATCGTCCGCTCCCGCGTCCGCACCGCTTCGTCGCTGACTTGCATCTCCTCGAACCGCGCCGGGATCGACGTGTAGTTGTGGTACACGACCGATCCAACTCGAGACGGGGAGTACATGTCGTAGCCAGCCGTCCACAGGTGCGACGACCGCAGGAACTCCTCGCCTTCAAACATCCACAGCATGTACGGGTCGACGGGCACACGTTTCTCGGCATGGCACTTGCTGAACGAGAACCCCGCCGCCCACAACGCACTGAGCTGGGGGTGCTTGGACTCGACGATCAGGTCGGCGCCGATGTTTCGCACGAGTCCGTTCGTGCCGCGCATGGTTTGGCACACATGCGGCAAATGGTCGGGAGCTACACAATAAACCTCAATATGATGGAGATGCCAAAATATATTGGAGGAATCAAAAGTTTATATTCTAAACTGGAGCGACATGAATCATCGGCAGCGATGTATGTTTAGGCAATCAGATTGCAGGAAATCAACATCAATGCTGAATTAGTGTGTGACTTCAATTAATATGACACCTATCACACACCTGTTTTTGTACAAATTGCAGTACAAAGAATCGATAGATTTAGCGATTTAGCACAAAAGTCCACATTTTGGGTAAAAGGCCAATATCGACCAAGGGACAAGACACCAGATGAACCCGCGAGGTAGAAAACGAATCAAGATCGATTAAAGCAACACGGCAATGGTGAATGGATTTACAAGTGATATGTTCATACAAACGAGATATACACAAACATTATGATCTTTTTCCTATTGACCAATCAAAAGCCAAAACTCTGTCAAGTGGCCAATCAAATTCCTGCCACAATTGAATATAATAAATGGCTTCACACATTTTACATACAAATAATGTTAGTACAAAAAAACCGACCGATTTAATGACACACCACAAATATCGAAATTTTGGCTGAAAGCGCAATATAGACACAATTACGAAAGTGTCGTCGACTAATTAGTAGTAGTAGTAGTAAAAAGGGCAAATATTTTTATAGAAAACTGATATCAACAACAGGAAATGGATAATAGGGATAGGAACACATGCAGAGATCATAGTTCGCACCGTTGTTGGAGCCGTCGTCGCTGATAAAGTTGTGCAAGTCATGCAAGTAGGTTGAGAGTACAGCCATCTCGTTGTTCGTGGCTTTCCAGTCCGACACGACGCCCAAGTCCCAGTCCTTAGTAAAGGCACTGTGTGCATCCACTTGGAGACAGAATTCCTCGTCGTGGATCAATTTCTGCTGATGGTGGCGCGCAAACACGGGGCCGCGGGCCGAGTCGGCGTGGAGTTCGTCCACGCGGATCTGGGTCCTGAACCTGCAGTCGTCATATGGCCATTCGTTGTGGGCCAACTTGCAATATTCGATAAGACATGTCGTATCGTTCTCCAAGACCTGGTCCACAACACCGAAGAAGAGCCGATTCGGCCGAATGGCTCGGAGAAACCCAGTGAAGAGGGTGTACCCACATCGCTCGCCATCGCGGAATGAACTCAATCCAACAAAGATGTCGTAGCTGTCGGGAATCCGAGGTGGCGGCGGACGCAGATGTTTGCTCAAGTTGTCGACGGGGATGTTTTGGGTTTCTGGGTACAGCATCACGTCAATCTTCGGCTCCTTCCAGTTTGGGTCGTAAGGATCCTTGGGGTTGTGACTTTCGTACGTCAGGGTATGGAATACTCCATAGGGCACCGGGGTGGACGTTCCCGCCATCGCACCAAGCCGTGTCTGGAGCGCCATGACGACGAAAGCGGACAACGGAAGTGCGCCAAAGAATCGCATGGTACTGTCTGTATGCTGTCAAATTGCAAAATGACGACTTCCACGGATTGTAAGAGCGTGGTCTCCGAACAAATCGTTCTTGCTTTTGTATCATTCATTGACCACTTCAGACAGTTTTGATTGGCCAACGCCACGTTACACTGTGAGTAGACATTGTACACCGCTTACACAGCTTTATACCGCATTCTTCTACTACGTAGTACTCTTAATAGTAGTATAAATAGGATTTTAATTGCACTTAAATGTAGTACTATTAATATGTATTAATACTTCGTATTAACACTGTAAAAGAGAAAGAGAAGTCATCTCCGAAATCTCCCTTAATAAGTCAATAATATCCACCCCGATTTCAAGTGCAATGTCAGTGTTTCTACAACCTACTACGTATACGTAAAGGCCCAAACAGGGAGATATTTCGGATTATCATTTTTATGTTGTTAATACCCACTGCATATTAATAAGTACTTAAGTACTACTGTAGTACTACGAAATACGTACTATTTCGAAGTACAGTACTGTACTATATATATATACTACAGTAGTACGACGGTAAAAACTCGCCCCCGATTCACAGGTCGGAATAACTAATTAACAGTAAGGTAGGTAATTAATTTCGGGCCATACAAACACCAAGTAAAAGTGCTTGGTCGTTGAACAGGCCTCCTCCGGCACTGCCTCGGCCTACCTGCCGCTTTTCCTGACGGGAGGAATTGATTGGACATTCGATGACGTGTACGACTGGGGCTCACTCAGGCAACGCCTGCACAAAATTATACACATGACCTACGCTATGCTCCGTCGTCGCTCGCTACTGTAAAGCTTCGTTGTTGGAAAAAGCTGTTGGGTAAAACAAAGTTAACAGTAAATTTAGGACTAGAACCCTCAACCTCCTCCCGGTTCCACGTCTATTATTAATACTGTAGTGCAATCCCTCGCCCAAATCGGCAATATCGGCAATATTAATACAGCATTGAAATTGATTGTCTTGTGTAATATTGTGCGTTCGAGTGAAATTTCGTGTAGATGAGCTCAAAATTATAAGCCAATCAAAACCTTCTAAATGAAATTCAACCAATCAGATCGATTGTGGATCGGTTTGGTCGGCGCGATCCCCCTCCCCAAATTTGTATCAAATCGAATATGAATTAAATTAATTAATTAATTCGTACTAGTACAGTGGGACTGAGGGTCAGGGCTACATGTACCGGTATACCCACCCACCCGTACGCAGTAAAAAGTAAAACAGAGATCCGGATAATTTTAAATTGCCCAATCAAGTATCGTATTATCCGGAAGATACCACAACCCGATCGTTTTTTACATTTGCGCGAGCCAGTCCACCACATAAATAGCGTGGAGATTAGAGTCCAGTGTCATACTTCTTGGCGCGAACGAGACGGCGGACGCGGCGCCACAGACCATCGTTCGTGTACACGATCACCCCCAGCACGACCATCACGACGACTCCCACGGAAAGGACGTTCACATGATGTGGCTTGCGTTGTTGCCGCAGCATTTGGGTGCCAGCACTTCCCACAGCTTCGGCAGGACTTGCCACTGATGACAAGTCCAGTACGGGGGGAGCCGTTGATTTTGTGGATTGCGAAGAACGACGAGGAGTCATGGTGTAGCCTGGAACGAGCGCTTCAACCGAGGTCGGGTCGGAGAATGGCACCCAATGCAACTGCTTGCACGACCCCTTATCCTTCTGTCCTGGTTCAAACGTGATGCCTGAAAAGTTGAGGTACTGCTGCAGCGTTCGCGCCGTGCCCCAGGGGTACTTTTCCAGGTCGAACGAATCCAGCAACCCCTGGAACGGCCACCCCACGACAAACTTGAAGCGGTTGATACCCATCTCTTGCTCCTTGGTCTTGAGCGCTTGGTCCACTTTCACATGCTCAAAGCGCGCAGGCACGGACGTGTAGTTGTGATACACGACCGATCCAACTTTACTGGGCGAGTACAAGTCGTACCCGTGCGTCCACAGATGCGACGCGCGCAGGAATTCTTCTCCATCAAACACCCAGTGGTTGTGGTTGTCGACGAGAACGCGCTTTTCGGCATGGCACTTGCTGAACGATAGCCCCGCGCCCCACAATGCAGACATTTGAGGATGCTTGGGCTGCAGGATGAGGTCGGCGCCGATGCTACGGACGAGGCCGTTGCCGCCGCGCATGGTTTGGCAAATGTGCGGCAAGTGGTTCGGGGCTACATACATGCAATGCAAAGTCAGAGTTCTGTAGCAGTTGCCAGATATGGGTAACGCAATCGTAGTCGTGGAATGGGTACTCTTGATTTCAACCACGCGTCGCATATAATATGTCAAAATCAACACGATGATGCAATGTATGACGTGGCACACTCCCAGAGCATCACAACCAAACCTACGACATGCAAGATTGAGTAACGTACGCTTGTTCGTGCCATCGTCCCCGATAAAGTCGTTCAGGTTATGCAAGTACGTCGTGAGGACGGCCATTTCGTTGTTGAGGGTTGTCCAGTCCTGCATCATGCCGACGTCCCAGTCGTTCGTGAACACGCTGTGGGCATCCAGCTGCAAGCAGAACTCTTGGTCGCCGACTAATTTCTGCTGGTAATGGCGCGCCAACGTTGGCCCGCGCGAGTCGTCGGCCAAGTGCTCATCCACACGAATATGCGACTTGTACTTGCATTCGTCGTCCGGCCATTCCACCTTTGCCAGCTTGCAGTACTCGTCGAGGCACTTCAAGTCGTCGGGGTTGACTTGGTCTACAATGCCGAAGTACAACCGGTCCGGGTTGCGCGCGCGCTTGAACCCTGTGAAGATGGTGTACCCGCACCGAAGGCCGTCGCGGAACACGGAGAGGCCAACAAAGATGTCGAAGGAGGACGGGATGCGCGGTGGAGGCGGGCGAAGGTGCGACAATGTCGGGTCCAACGGGATGTTTTGCGTCTCGGGGTAGAGCGTCACGTCGGTGTTCGGCGCCTTCTTGTCCTTGCTGTACGGGTCGTCGCCGTGGTTCTGGTACGACAGAGTGTGCGTGACGCCGAATGGTGTTGGCGTGGGGGCACTCGTGCCTGCTTGTGCTTCCTCTGCCGACGTCAATGCACATAGGGCGGTAGCCAACGCCGCGGCGGTGGCTGTGATTCTCATCGGCTTAATCTCCAATGCGGTGGTTTGCTGACGTGGTATGACTGTATGGGAGAGCGACAAGGATATTAATATAAAACTCCACGTTTGTTTTACAAAAATATAATAAAAACATGGGAATAAGTTAGTTGTTGGCAGTGTGTTTAGTGAACTGCACAAAATAATTCACCGCACAAAATTTGAAAAAAAGCATCATTGAAATATATCATTTCAATCTGATAATTCTTACCAAACTTGAAATGTCCAATGCGACGCCGTTTTCCCTGGCAAGAGACGACTGGCTCCTTGACGTCGACCACGGCGAGTTGGAGCGAGCACGACGACGAAAAGGTCGAACACAGCGAGAGAACAACACAGAAGCATGGGCGACACCAGAAGTACCGCGAGGAAAAGAAATTCAAAGCTCAAGAGCTCCTGAAGCTCGAATTGACGGCGAACCTCGTGAGACTTTTTCAGGAATCCACGAGCATGTTGTCGTGGAATTTGTACCGTCTAGCGTAATACGTGTCGGACGCTTATATGAGTCAGACACCTGCAACCTTTCATATCCATGGCGTTTTAGGACGGACAATACGACGACGCGTACTGGGCGAATCGCGAGTTGCGCGTCCAGATCCACCAATTGGATTGGTTCATGCACGATACTGCGACGCACATGCACCCGGTCGTGTCACCCGCGCGCGAGTATGTATGTCGACCTCCTCTACGCCGAATTCCGCTAACGGGGACCGAACCGATGCAAACCGTTTTGTGGTGCGCCACGTCGACGTCGACGACAGCCAGACCTCCCGCCGCCGTAACCCCCAGCGCAGCCGCACCTTGTGGTGATGGGGGTACTTCGAAGGTCGAGGCTGAATGTAGTGTGTCAGTGGTTCGATCGATCGACTACAGTACTTTCGACTGGAGAATGAGTACACGAGCAAGTGGTCACATTTGCGTCGCACTGTTCCTACAGCCCTTGGTCTTGGATGCTGAAGCGAGCGCGGACGTTCGGCATGTTCCCTGCGCGACCTGCATGAATGGTGTAACGACATCCCGCTGTCTCCTTTACATAGTTATGATAATTAAATCTTATACTATTAATACATACCTCCGATTGGAAATGATTGATAGGTTTCACTTTGTTGAGCCTTGAACAACTGTATCTCAGTCAAATTAGGTTATTGCCTTGACGATGGGTGTACTTCCAGGTAGAGATTTCACTAGAAATCCGATTTCAATGCTTAGACAGTCCTAATTAGAATATCTGAGAAGTTATGGTAAAAAGAATTGATCAGGAATGATGCTCAATTTTCACTGTTTTTCCAGACAATTTCTGTACACCTATATCTGATTTCTCCTGAACTTATCTGGTTATAGAGGTTTAGGTGGGGTACTACTGTACAGCAAATATGACAATATGAACGAAACATGCAAAATTGGGAAATTTGAAGAAAATCGACAATAGAGTAATATATCGATTTGTTTCGAATTTATATTTATGTTTTTGATTATTTTGATGCTTAACAGTAAATTGGAATACATAAATAATGCCATGCCAATCCACTATTACCATGGAGTTGACGTTGACACAGTCGTGCAACGTGGCGATACGCACGGCATTGCAAGTAGAAATGCATCGGCAACTCCTTGTCCCTTGGCTGGTACATACGCGTACGTTCTCGTGCGTCCATCACTTCACCTATTGTGTGACTCTATCCAATGTCGTGTTTTAGTGTGTGTAGGTAAATAGTGTGACCTCCCTTCTCCCACCCCAAGCTTAGTACGATGTTGTGTTTGATAGTTTGATAACGTTAGTATTAGTGTGTGTGTGTGTAAAAAATAGTGTGCTCAACGGCAGTTTCAAACGTGACGATCTTGGGACTTGGTCGTGTTTAGGTTGTCAAATACCGTTAGACTGACGATTCGGTCGTTAGAGATGGAACCGTTGGAGCGTCTTTTCTTTTGCTCTTGAGGCCAACCCACCAACGTTGCTCATTTTGGAAAACGCAAAGACATGGATAAGTTTAAAGAAACATTGCAATCCGGGATCGATAAAGCTCAAGCTGGAATGGACCAGGTCCAATCTGGAATGAACAAGGTATTTCGAAGTATACATAAATACTACACGACTTTCCCTTGACTCAGCCGCCGCATGTACGGCACATGTGTAGGTGAAGAGCTCCATCATGAAGGAAACTGACCAGCCGTCGTCGGACGCCCCAAGCTCCATCAAGGAGAGTGCGCAGGGCTCGTATGCATCCGCCAAGGACAAGGCTTCGGAAGCCCACGATGTCATGAAGGACAAGGCGCAGCAGACGAAGGAGACGATGGCGGACAAGACGGAGCAGGCGCAAGGTACGATGAAGGACAAGGCGCAGCAGACGAAGGGGACAATGGCGGACAAGACGGAGCAGGCGCAAGGTACCATGAAGGACAAGGCGCAGCAGATGAAGGGGTCAGCTGAGAGTGCGCAAGACACGGTGAGGTATCGTGAATGACTTGTGGAACTCACGGGGGATTTAGCTCAAGGACATGGGGGAAGCTGCCAAGCAAAAGGGCCAAGCCATGTATGAACGTCACGTGGGGGGCGGTTCCAGTTAAGTTTGGCAAGGCGTCGACGGGACTGACAGGGGTCTAACGCGATGTGGAGAGGAGCTGGGTTAGAACAGTTTGTGATAAGGCGACCAGCTTAATGAAAACGCGTGTGCGCAATCTGCGAATATTATTCGCACACAAATCCGAACTCGTCAAGGTAGGTGGATTAGGATCACTCGCGCAACGGCGATATTCGTTTTGTCTAATTATGTCATTGCATCCTATGGATAATACAAGATAGGTCAGGATGTTGCTCCAACGACCTAAACCAAAGCTATACTGGTCTTGCTATTTTTCGCCAATATCGACGAAGAATGGGGTGCGGAGGGGGGTATATGTTTAGTGGAGGGGGGGTTGTTGTTGGTGTGTTATGGCAACGACAACTTTTCACCCCCATAAGCACTCGAAAATACTAGGGGGAGTGTACGAGGACAATGATATGGTATACAGTATAACCCCATTCAAAGACCCCCTTCCTGACTGCAGTGTACTGGAATATCGGAAAATGGGCATGTTTGTACAGTACTTCCAGCTGCTGTACAAGTATCAGCAGCTGGAAGTACAACAACGTCATGCTTCTTTCGATTACAAGTGACTTTTGGGAATACTGTGATCTACACCTTGCCGCAGATTTGGCCGCTTCTTGGACGAACGGGGTGCCGTCACCACTGCCAGGAACGACTGCAACATCATCGCATTCAATTCTGGGTACCCGTCCATCAGCGCCAGCAGAATCTCCACATGACCACGAGGAAATGGTGTCACGACGGCGGTCGCTCCAATTTGATTCTACGACGACATAGTTACACGATATTCCACCTTGAAAAAACATAAAGAATTTATATATATATATATATATATATATGAAAGAAAATATAGTTGTCCATATTGTTACCAAATGCGTGGCAAATTTTTCGGATGCGCTGAATGGTACGACCTACAATGATACTGTCAGTTTCCCGCATATATATAGAGTATGTATGTACGCTAGTCCTTACAAAATCATCCTCGCCGTGAAACAGGTACATTGGGGGCAAAAATGAAGCTTGTAACACTATCACAGCAAGAAAAGCTGAATACGTTTGTGAAAGTATATATGTTGGAAGCGATAGTAGTACGGGGGGAGTCTAACACCAACGCCGGGGGACTGAACGTGTGAAAGTGTCGGGGGCCGTGGAACGAAGGATGCAGCGGCGATATGGCGTGCGCTACCGGTATAAAGTTACGGTGGAATCTCCATTTCGTGAAAAAGGCAAAGTGATCTTTGAATACTTCGAAGTATTGAAAACGCAAACTGAACTTTGGCAAATAATATATTGAATATGGACCATGCCAAAGGGGGTTTCACAACCGGCAAAGCAGCACATTCGTACCTCGCACATATGGAATGATGGCGCGATGGCGTTCGAATTCGTAATGGTCGGTGATGTCGTACGGCCCACAAAGTCCGATAAACGCTTGAACGTGGAGCCCCACGCTGCGGTCGTTGGTGCCAACCTACGCCCAATAGTGAGACAGGACTGACTTGTTATATGTATGATATAGTACGCACTTGGGTGGAATCGGCGCTGCAACGAATGGCAGCTTGGACCAGCATCAACGCACACAATTGCGCTCCTACATGTGCAGATTTAACACCGTCGACATGTATATATGTCGCGCATACCAGACGAGTGTCCGCTCAATGTAATGCGGGTAGGGTCTCCTCCGTGCTTGGCAATATTTGCCACGGTCCACTTCACCTAGGGACCAAAGTGACGGGGGTGGATGCAAACAAATGTGCTCTTTCGTGGCCATGGACGAGGTCGTACAATCGCTTCGAGGTCGTCCAGCATTTCTTCGACATCACCATGAGGAAACGTGCGGTAGCTAGGGACGACGGTGACAACCCCATGGCGCTCGAGCGTTTCGCCCACAGCGCCGTAATGGAACTTGGAGCTGAGGGCCCACGCGCCGCCGTGAATGAAAATCACCACTGGCTTCAGGTCATCCTCATCCTTCGACGAAGTCCCGTACAGATCCAACACGTTGCGCTCGTGGGGACCATAGCTGAAGTCTTTGGTCGACAGGCGCAGAGTGCATGCCAGCGTGCGAAGGGCCAGCGTCGGCGAGGCCAGCCCAAACACGAGGTTGCCTGCGTCACCCATAAACACAATCGTCGCGTAGACCCACGAACTTCGAATGGCTTTGATCCACGACTGGTGCGGAAACCGTTTGCGCAACAGAACAACCCCCTGGTACACTTGCAGCAGATGCTGCCACGTTGTCCACGCCACCAAGGCCACGACGACCCTGGAGAATGAGTAAGCTTACAACGTGCCACGTCATATAGACAGTACTTAAGACAATTGGAAGCAGAGCTTGTCGGGGCAGGTTGCAACTGGTCATCATGGCGGACTACTCCGTCGCCGCGGGGCGATGGCACCACGCGATCACGTCGCCCCAGCATTGATGATGACTTGCAATCGTGTGCTTCGTGCTCTGATTGGTCCAAATAATTCACTTTCACCAATCGATTTCACATCGTTACGGAAATGATTGATTGATGTAACTTACAGCTTGTGGCGCTCAAAACTCCAAAACTGTGTTTTTTCAGTCAGATTTTAGCTTTTTAATCCGGGACTCAAACTGTAAATTCTAGCGTTGACGCTATTCGGCGCGCTAAAGTCAGATTATTCTTCAGATTGGTTAGAGTTCTGACCAGCATACAATCAGCAATACATTTTCATGTGCATACAATTCCCAACACGTTTAGGATTACCTGGTTGCAATGGCATGACGCCATGTCGGCCAAGTACAGGTTCGTGCGTATCCTCGTGGCCCCAGTAGCGCAAAGCGCCGCTCAACGCTAAGTTACAGTGAGTCTATGAGTCCTATCTTGTGTGTCTCATCGACACGACGGCATGTGACGCTTGTATGATGAAGGATGACTGCCGCATTGTCCATGACGGCAGTCGTCCTTCGGCATGCTCCAACCTCTCCGACCGACGATGTTAACCTTATTGCGATTCTTGTAGGAAGCACACTAAAAGTTGGCGCCTGAACAGATGCAAGGACGACCAGGTCACGTGGAACCAGCGCCTTGCATACGTTGTACCAGCACTGCACCCGCTCGCTCGTGTACGATGCCCACATCACAGACACTGGTTTCTCGACCAACGAAGCATGCCCCCTTCCTCTCTAGTGCGACTTCTGGGCTTCTATTAACTCATGCGTAGACTATCAATCAAATGCTGTGTATCGGTTCGTTTTCAAGCGCATGTAAGCGTAACCGCGATTATAGGTCGCAACCGCATTAGTACTGGCAACGGATGCGGCTTTCTGAGCGATATTCCCTGCTAGTAGTTCACTCACTGACTTGTTGGCATGCTTTGCCCTGAACTACTTTTATCCAGGCAATTCTGATGCTTGGTGTCGTGCATCCATTGCGAATAGTGTTCAATCCTGTTTGGCAACCGGTGTGAAATATGATGAAAAACGCTAAATTATTTTGCGTGATCCCTATTTAGATCTGGTTTTAGAGTTTTGGGTTTAGCGTCAGGGGTGGGGATGCTTTTACTTGAGCCTTGAGCCTCGCGTCGTGTACATTGTTGATAGAATCGCGAGCTGAGCAGCCGCTGCCCATTGTTCCTTGAGCTCATCGTTCTTGGAGCCACTCAGACCGACGAAAGGGAAGTCGTGAGCTGCCTCGTCAACTTGGAGGACGATTGTCACGATAGTGTGGTCTTCATGCAAGGTTATGTCTACCTTGAACCAAATATGGATGTTGAGAAAGTGGAAACGCCAACTTTCGGCTGCGGTTAAGTCAATTCTGGTGGCAACGTAGGCATCCATTGTACAGTACATGTTGAATGGATTTGAGCAAATCCAATTGGATCTAACGTCCGGCCTTTTTGATCAAATCAGTGTGCTTCAAACGTTGAATGAAATGGGAGCCATTGAAAGTCTCGGCAAGTGGAACGTCGTTCAGCGCATTCGAGTACGTACGTATTCGTGACCAACACGTAGAGCACCAAACCACGCACCAGCGTCGTGGCCGCAATCAAGCTGTGTTTTTGCACTTGTACAGAAGCACCTGACCGGTACTTGACTTGCAGGACAGCATGATGAGTCTCGGTGGTAGTACCTTGCGAATTCTACTTGTACGCTTGAGCAAGTTCAGTGGTTCGCTCAGCATCATCAACATTGGTGAGCACCGCGTCGAAGACTGGGGTCACACTGTTCGGTGCACGCGACATACAGCCAAGGAGCTGAACCGATTGTAATGCGCCTGGGAGCACAGGTGAAACTTACAACTTGATGGCTTGTTCAATGATCGACAGACAAACGGTTTCAGTGGCATGGTTAATGAGTGCAACGCGTACGAAGTCTTGGTTTACGATGCCGGTCTCGCTAGTGAAGCACAATTCGATGAACGTCCAAACATCGAAGTAACTGGTATTGATGTTGACGACACGTTCGATTGAAAATATGTCTTCCAGCCGGGCGAGTGGTACGATAGAGTGGTGGATGGAAGTTGGACTCAAGACCAACGATTGGCTTGCACCGACTTGGGACGAAGGATTTGCACGGAGAAACAACTCGGATCGCATGGCGTCCTGGTGCCTGCCACCGCTGCCATGAAACTCTTCCATGGTTCGCCCATCAAATCAATACCGGATTGTTGCGTCAAAACTTGTTCTCGAGGTTCCAATGCCGCGCATGACGTATTGAAATTGGACATCGGCTATGTTGTGGGCTTCATCGAGGGCGTCGTACATGGGGCTGATTGCTAACAGTACTGTGGGCACACGGTACTCGGTCCCTTTTGTAACCAGTACAGGAACCATTAATGCACACATCGTACTATGTAATGTTTCAATCCAATACAATCAACCATATAAAACATACAATACAGTACACCCATGTACGTCCTCACTGGGTGGTGCTAATGACGTCATTTCACATCTCCCCCCACAAGCTCCAGTAATAAGCTGGAGTCAACGTCGGTCGTGAGATCCGCTATGTCTGAAGGTGCGCGACCTTGCCCATGCATCTCTATGACTGTGTCGTGTAGATGCGAGTCGTCGGCGGTGTGCATGAGCTCCCATCGACGGGGTTTCTGGAGGTCTTCGGGGTTCCAGAAAATCTGTCGGTCGTGAGATCCGCAACGAGTCCGCTACGTCTGAAGGTGCGCGACCTTGCCCATGCATCTTTCTGACTGTGTCATGTAGATGCGAGTCGTCTACACTACGTACAATGTATATACGTTTATATCCAAGACGTTCAAGTCTGGCTGTTCGGAGGTTGCGAACGAACCACAAACTTACAGCCATCTGTGGACACTGCCTCGAGCTCCCGGTCAGTCACGGATCCATGCAGCGTTGAATTGTCGTGTTGAAGTACGATGTGCTTGTGTGCACTCGAAAACGATGCCTTGATTGCAGGTACGACCTTGTGAATCATGAAGTCTCGATACACGACAGCATTCACGTTGACGAGCGTGGTGACCATAGTACCAGCTGGACGGTTGCGAGTGTTGCGGGCGGCGGGAGAAAGCTGCACGAAAGGCCACATGCCCAGTTTGGCGTTGAACATTTCACCACGGCCAACATCATAGCGGGGTCGAGCGACAGCAGCCAAGAACATCACCTTGGGAATGAACCGCTTGCTCTTCTAAGAGCGAGCACGAAGGGTTTCGCCAGGCGCGAGGTAGGTCTTGCGTCTGGCCTTGTCAGCGTTGAACCACTTCTCGTCAATATGAACCACGTCCCATAGAGGCTCAAATTCGAGGGTCTAAAAATTCTACGCGTTGCGCCTTGTTGTTGTCAGTCAGCATCGGCTAAATGCGAGTTGACCGACTTTCGAACGTTGCACGTTTCAGATGACGGCTGAGGGTGCCCATGGTGAGACCTGTCGCGGCGGATATGTCCCGCATGGTCGACCTCTGGTCGGCAGGCACAGCACGCACAAGCTCCTGGACCCCGGTAATAGTGTACTGTATTGTCTTTTTAAATACTCAAGAACATGAATACTGGCCAAGTTACGAGAAAAAAAAATCGACTGGACAAAAAGCTGGACACCCAAATTGGACAGAGTACCGATTTCATCACTTCTACTCATTCATTGACAGCCAAACGACGAGGTAGAACCATCTAAACATCCAATAAGGCTTACCCAACCTCTATAGATTCCTAAAGGTCTTCGACTCTCCGAAGAAGAGCGCGGGGCCATCCTCGCCTTCCACAAGGCAGAATGGTCCATTCGTCGCATTGCCAAATAGCTTATGCTCTCGCATGGAGCGGTCAGACGCTTAATGCGAGAGCCTGAACTCTATGGCACTCTCCCACGTGGTGGAGCGCTGCCCAAGTTGAACATTCGTGACCAAAGGACCGTTCTACCCGCTGCGTCCAAGGCAGACTCAAGCTACTCACGACTCAAGCACGACCTTCAGCTCGACGTTTCTGAGCGTACAGTGCGGCAATTGCTTTCCAAGTCTCCCCACCCCAAGTACAAGAAACGCAAGCCGACACCAAAGCTCACAGCGGCCCTCAAGCTGGCTCGAGTTGTGTGGGCAAAGTCCCTCGTCGACCTCGGACTTGTGTGGAACCAAGCTGTCTTCTCCGATGAGAAGAAATTCAACCTGGACGGCCCAGACGGTCTACTGTATTACTGGCATGATCTTCACAAGGAAGAGCAGTCGTTTTTGAGCCGTCAGAACGGAGGCGATAGCGTGATGATCTGGGCGGGTTTTTCCCGCAAGGGGCTCACTGAAGTTGGGGTGTTGGAGGGGCGCCAAAACTCATTTGCGTATAGCTACACGCTTACCAACTATCTTATACCTTTTGTGCATGCGTCCCATCCTGATGGATACGTTTTACAACAGGACAATGCCAGCATTCACACGAGTCAAGAGACCAAGGCGTTTTTGGCCGAGCAAGATATTCCACGTTTGGGCTGATCTGCTTTGTCGCCGGTCCTGACAGACTGTGAATCCGATCGAAAACGTGTGGGGCTACTTGGCGAGGAAGGTGTATGCAAATGGACGCCAATTTGCCACGATTCGAGACCTGAAGAAAGAAAATTTGCGTCAATGGGAACTCATAGACAAGGAGTTCCTCATGAAGCTTTTAGGGTCCATGAAATCTCGTTGTATCGCTGTCCTGCAGGCCCAGGGGGCTTCTACGAAGGATTGAAGTGCAATACAGTGATTGATTTTGTGTTTTGTGACTCTGGGATGGCAATATATGAAGTGAGTGTGTCCAATTTGACTGTCCAGGCAAAAAGTACTCAAATTTGGCAATTCGTACTTTTTGAGCCGTACCTTTGATCTTGATACTATCCAGGTTGAACAAAGTCGACAGTGATAGCCACAAGGGTAGATTGACTGCAGGCTAGATTTGTACCATGTCCATTCTTGTTCGTTTAGACGACATGAAGGGTATGTCCAATTTGACTGACCAGCACTGTATGTAACTGTTCGGCGGGTGATGCCAACCTCCGCAGCCGTTTTTGTGAAAGCGCCACGGACTGGCTTTCCTCTATGGAGGAATGCCTAAATGCGTTGAGTTGATTTGGGTATGTGGTGTAATTTTATTCGGGTGGAGGAGATTCGAAGCCGATTTAGAGCGCGAGATTTGAATTTTGGAGGCTATCAGCCAATGAACTATTCCTTTACTTTTTTATGGTCTTCAAAATACGATATCTTGTATTGAATTTAGTAAAGAAATGAATTTTTGGGGTCGATGAGAAGTTCCGTGTTAAGAGTAAATGTGGGACAGAGGAGGTAACCTGCAGTCAAGGCAATAACTTATTTTGGCCGAGGTACAGAAAAAGTTATACTATTCTTTTTTTTTGAACCTGAGGCCACACTGCGTTATGACACATGAGTAAAAGGATGCATGTCGACATTCTTCGCGAATGATACCACTCGAGTCATATGTATCGTAAGCCTATAACGACGGTTCCAGCCAGCATTACTAAGCTTACTTGTATAATGCAATGAGCAGGGCAGAAGTTCGAGATTCTACCTGATGATCCACTGCAACAATACAACGTTTGGATTGGTTAAAAAAGCAATATAATGAAGTTTTGATTGGGTTAATATATTGCCGTAAAATAGGGCATACCCAATGCTTGCCTACTATCGCTTAGGGTACATACTCCATGGGTGCTAGGCATGGCTATGACAAGCTAATGATGGAATCTAGCTCGTGCAGTACCGTATGAGTGGTGGTACTGCCATCAGCTCGTTCATCTTGCCATGTTACAGAACACTTAAGTGGAGTTTCATACAAATTCCTATATAGTTTGAATCGACGGGATCGAACATTATTACGAGTATACAAACATCAAGTCAAACCAACCTACAACCCAGCAGCGTGGCGTAAACGACCATCTGCCGTTTTCAAGTCAAGTGACGAAGAATGGACCACCTAGAGGACAAGAAGACGCCACTCGTGGGCGGCCAAGATCCGTCAGACGATGCGCCCATGGTCACATCCTATCAGACAGGTACATCATGCATGAAGGAGGAAGGATGATAAGGACTCACGGACGATGTTGTGTCTAGAGGAACTGCGAGGTACCCACATCCTTCCATCTCCCTCCCTCGGAATGGCGGAAGCTCACCTGTTGGATCTTCATGTAGGCTACCTCTTGAAGAAGACGCGCAACGGCAAGTGGCAGAAGCGATGGTTTGAGACGAACGGGTGCTTTCTCACGTATTACAAGGTACAAACATCTCCTCCACCTACGTACCTCTCCATGTCGAACAACATGGCGGAAACGTACAGCATCGTCACCATCAAACGGAGACAATATCTCACATGGCGTGTCTAGAAACAAGGGCAAAAGTTACTTGCGGCGCTGAATTTGCCGCAAGTGGGCGAGATCGTGACCCTACCGGAGGACACGGACGACGGCCCTGGGCTGTTCTCCATCGAGCTCAACGAAAGAATATACACGATCAAAGCCAAGCACCAGGAGGAAGCGGCGCTCTGGGTCGAGGTATGCTCCCCCATGTCCACTCATGGCGTTTCTCATGTTGTTGCAGGCGCTGGTGTGGCGTCAAAAGGGTGGCGTCGTCGCCCAAACCAACGGAGGTAGCGCTTCCTCCATCGATTCCATACTCATGTGTTTGTAGACGATGCGCTGTTCCTGCATGCCGCCGCTTCCGCCGGCGCGGGGGACGACGGCGACTTGTCTCCCAAGGCTCCAGGAGTAGTACCCTCCGTCCTGCCCAAGGCCAAAGAGGAACGTGATCATCGCTTCAATATCCATGATCCGGTATGATCATGCTAACATGCTGCGTGTGTAGGTGGAGGAAACCGAAGACGTCCGTCGATGCGGCTGCGGGTGTGCGATCCAATAACCTAACAAGACTGTATGTATCTAGCACCAACACGAATCAGAATGTGTGTCCTTCAACATGAAAGAATGCATGCATTTGAGTGTTCTTTTTTAGGTTCTTTAATGCAGAATACTAGGATCGATTGTTCGACATTAACGACTGTTTCTTTTTGCGATGATCATGCTTTACTGTTAATGCAGCCAACTCTACCGATAGTAGTACTACTAACTCCACCGATAGTAGTACTACTATCGGTGGAGTTGGCTGCATTACTAGTAGTAGTACTACTAAGTAGGAGGAAGTGTAATACTAGTATTGTAGTACAACGCCCAACTATTAATATATACTACATACTTGCCTTCACTCGCTAATAAACGCACTGCTATAATGGCATGGATAGTCCGTGTACTAGTACAACTACAGTACTGTGGTACTTCATTGTTGCTTATTCGACATGCGGATGCAACGTCGAATCGCCCGAGGGAGGCGCCTGCTGCTGCATGTTGACAGTTCGCAGCACTTGGCTCTGCACCCTCGTCACGTCAGACACGCGGTCTTCGACATGGCACAAGCGTTCTTCTAATATCCCCAAAGTCCGAGTGATGATCTCCAGTTGGCCCACAATGTGGTCAAACGTTGCCGTGAGGTGGTGGTGGTCTGGTGAGTTTTCGTCTGCCTCCCGTCGGTGCAGGGATGACGAGGACGTCGAACTCCGTCGTGGAGGAGGGGAAGCGGACGCCGATGGAAGCGGCATCACCCGAGGCGGCGACGGCACTTGGGGCAACGACGACGCGGACGCATGCACATCTTGAATGTCGAGCTCGTCATTCTCGTCGTGGCCATATGCACCATCGGCGAATTCATGTTGGGATGAAGCCATAGTGTGGACAATCGCCGACGGATTCAAGTAGTCCTGGCTCGGCGACCGGCGGTGCCCTTGTCTGGTCTGCGAGGAAGTAGGTGTAGTAGTACTAGTAGTACTCGTACTAGTAGGTCTAGTGGATGTGGTGGGGGGTTGAGAGGAAGCGTGTGGAATCGCATGATGGGGTGGCAGAGGCGGGGGGGACGCAGGGGACCTGGGCGACGACGGAGGTTGACGACTAGGAGAGTGATGCTTGAACACTTTGGATTTGGGCAACGCCGTGGGAAAGTGCGTGTCGTTTGCATGCAAACATGTGTCCAAGTCAGTGTCCCACAGCATCACGAGCGCATCCACCGACCCTGTCGCCGTGAGCTTCGAGTCGGCCGAGAACGTCGCGCAGTTGACCGCGCCGTTGTGGCCGTGCATGGTGTACAGGAGGTGGCCTTCCCGGATGTCCCATAGCTTAATGGTGCCGTCTGTGGATGTGGACACGATGTAGTAGCCGGACGGGTGAAAGTCGATCGATGTGACGCTGCCGTCGTGCGCGGGGTAGTGCTGGATGAGTTTGTGCGACCGGATGTCCCACAGGTTGAACGTGTGGTCAAAGCTACATGCACCCACGGTGTTGCCTAAACGAAGCGTCACCATGAAGATGGGGACGACTGAGCATGGAGCGTACCGTCAGGATGAAAGCGCACGGCGTTGATGATGCCGCTGTGGTCAAAGAACGTGGCGAGGCAGTTGCGTGTCGCCTTGTCCCATACCTTGACGGTCTTGTCGTCGCTGCCAGATCTAGGGAGGTCGTATGTGAGGGATGAGTTCATGGAATCGTTATGGACACTTGAAGGGATACTACGTACACCAACACGCGGGCGTCGGGACTGAATCGCGCAGACCGCACCCAGTTGCTGTGGCCGTTCCACGAGCACACAAAGCGCCTCGTGGGCAGACTCCACAGTTTGATTGACTTGTCGTCGGACGCCGTGAGCAGCTCGGCCGAGTCGTACGAGAAGTCGACACTCCGCACCCCACCGGCATGGCCCTTGATCATGTGTGACTCTCCCTTCACGGACGGGATCCACAGCCGCACGGAACGGTCCTGTGACGCTGACGCTAGAAGATCCCCCGATGGCGCGAACTGGACGTCAAACACCGGTCCCTTGTGCCCCAGGAACCGAAACGCGCGCATTTGGGGTTTGAAGTTCCAGATCATCACCGTGCAGTCCAACGACCCTGACGCCAACTGCCGCATGTTGGGACTGTACGAAAGGCACTCCACCCCCGACTTGTGGCCGCGAAAGGTGCGCTGCAGCGATGGATCCATGGGAAAGCAATCGCTCGAGACCGCTTCCGTCCCGCTGTTGACCCGCTTTGTTGGATCCCACACAGGATTCCGGATGTGTATCCGAAATAATCCTTCATTTAAAATAAACTATCCTTGGTAATTATAATATATTTATGGTTTTTAAATTGAAACTTCATTCATTTACGTAGTAAAAAATATTAAAGTACTTCGTTGTTCTCCCTTAAAATTGATTGTTTAAAATGAATTTGAAATACGTTCGTGAGTAGCGCCTGTTCGATCTTTGGTGGCAATTCCAAAAGGTCAGAAGATCCACCCTTCACCACGACTTCAGTCATGCGACCCCTCGCTTTCGTCGTCGTGGCATCGACCACCATTGACTTGTGCATGGCCGAGTGCTGGCTACGCAGCGATGGAGTACGCATCTGTAGCTCGGACGGGCTAGAATGGCTCGCGATGTGGTGGTTTTGGTTTGCCGTTCTTTTCTTTCTCTGCGCTTGCACCGGAGGTTCCTACATCTACCACCGGCGGTACGACACTCCCTCGACCGTTCTACGTGGTATTCACTCGGTGTTTATATTGTAGGCACTTGAGCTCTCTTTACCAGCAAGGATTTGTCACGTACTCTGAGCCGTTGATCCTCAACGACAACCTCACCAACCATGGCATCAACTCGGCACATTCGAATGACCGCCACCTTGGCTCTTCTCCGTCGATCCAAAAGATATTTTATCGTTAATGCAATCAATGCAACTGTCTGGTGTGCGCTTCACAATACAATAGCGCTGGCTGGTCGTTTCGTGAGATTTGGCTACCGAGAGCAGACTCAAGGGTAGTACGTATGCACTGGTAGTCGTGAAAGGCTAGGGTTGATGGCTCTTCACCACTTGGCTTCGAAACCACACTTCATACATGACGACTGGTCGTAAACGAACACATACCTACACTAGTTTCAGTAGTTAGCAATCTTATTGCCAAATTAACTTATGCCCGCATGGTGTATATTCACAATGTAAACCTGGTGTCGCATAGTCTGTTTTAATTGAGAATTGCCTAGGATTCTTGCGCGCTGGGGAGGATGCTGCCGCCGTCTTGGTCGGTTCCATCAGGCAACGTCCACGAGGTTTCTCCCGTCGATGGGTTGTAATAGTACGTGCAGTTGGTGGCGTCATCCAAGCACACCTGCCACTCTGTCGCATACGGAGCTACCGGAAGTGTCCATGACGTTTCGTTTGTGAGTCGGTTGTGGTAGTAAATGTTGCCGCCTTCGTCTGCCACCTCTTGCCACTCCGAGCTCAGAGAACCATACTCTCCATCGTTAGAAGATGGCGGTGGCACTTCTATAGGAAACATAGTTTCCAGCATGACTTCGTCAGCTTGCAGCTCCATGGGCTTGTCAACCACCACCGCTCCTACTCGCCAACCAACCAAGCACATTATATATTAAAACTTCAAACTCGACGTTATCGCAGACAGAATAGCACACATACCCGTCATGCGATTCGTGTACTGAATTTGGTTGTCGGCATCGTACGTTTCAATCCAATGCCGAGACCGCCGATCAAAGATACACGGGGGCTCGCCTACATGTATGGCATCATCGTGTTATAGGTTGAGATGATCGATGATGCAAGAAAATGCGAAACAAAATACGTCGACCAAATGCGAAATACAAACGGACCCATGTGCTCGAGGTAAACGTTCATGGCGTGCCACTTGGATTGGAAATGCGATGTGAGCTCTTTATGCGAATCGTAGCTTTTGCCCACACACAATTTGCACGGAAACGCATATTTGGGAAGGGCGTACGGGTTGTCGGCGTCCACGACTGTCTTGACCAAGTCGTCCCCAAAGTCATTGTACTCGATCACGCAAATGTCCTGATTGTCATAAATGATATATCATTTCCAGAATGATATATATATATCATGTCACAAAACGATATATATCATTCTCGAGATGATATATATCATCTGTTTTTTGCTTCGCCCGGGTGTCAACAACG
Organism: Aphanomyces astaci; assembly: GCF_000520075.1. Taxonomy (NCBI): domain Eukaryota; phylum Oomycota; class Saprolegniomycetes; order Saprolegniales; family Verrucalvaceae; genus Aphanomyces; species Aphanomyces astaci. Next base: position 677,315 of record NW_009798280.1, read on the forward strand.
TACGGTGGTAAGCGCGAGAATGACTTTGAGCTTCTTGACGCCGTACGCTTGCAAACTCAGACGTTTGTGGGTCACGTCTTCGTACAACTTGGTAAACTTGTGCAGTGGCACCGCGTCTTGATTCCGATCTAACACTTTTCGAATGTCCTTTTTCAAAATGCCAAACTGGTTGCGCAAGTTTTCGTCCGACGCAATGTGCAGTTTGAGCGCCTACGATACAACACACACGTCAAATTGCCCACATTACGATTATTTCACGGCCACTTTGCAATTGTCTAGACCCCCCCCACCTGCACTTTCTCGGCCAATTCCGCGTCCGCCGCCGCCCGCTCCGCCTCCATGCGCGCCTCGTCTTGAGGTGCGATCGGGTTGGCTTTGAACACTCGCCCCTGTTGTGTCGGCAGATCCTCCATCGAGTCCAATTCCTTGATGTCGTCCACGGTCTTTTGCAGTTGCGCCTCTTCTTTCTTGTAATAATCCAAGCTTTCCGACGTCGTGGCTAGGGCCGCAGCACATACTTTTGCGCTCGTTTGCAACTCGACTAACGTTGCTTGTTCGCGCTTTAACACGGCCTTGAGACTCTCCACCACTCGGAAATGACTCATGAGGCGGTTGTACACGGGAAATATCTCGCACGCTGCCTGGGCATACGCAAACGCCGCGCGCACCCACCCCACAATCTGCCGTCAAGTACACAAGTGATTATATACCCCAAATATGGTCATGTCACATGAAAGGAGAGTTGTACGTATTGTCAAGTCGATTCGAAATTGGTGTGGGGTGCTCAATCGAATTGAACAACACCAAATCGACAGACAATCGATCGACCAATCAAAGCCCATAACGCTAATCAAATGGCCAATCAAATTCATTATTCGACCAATTCAATACTGAATTAGTGTGTGACTGAAATTAGTGTGATACTGGGTAAGAATCGATCGATAGATTTGCCGAATCAGACCAAAAGTCCAAATGTTTTGGGTAAAAGGACAATATAATACCCAAATATGGTCATGTTAAATGCAAGGAGTTGTACTTACCACGGGGATGGCGGGGGACTGCATCGCGAGGCGGAGGTTGCCCTGGCGCAGGCGCGGATTGTGCACCACTTGCGTGACGCTCTGAAGCATTTGGTGACGCGCCCCTTCGGCAAATGAGTACACGTCGAACAGCGGCAGCACATACAGCGCTTTCACATCGTATTTGTGAATCAGACTTTCTTTGTCGCCCTAGGTGTATGACACTCAGACGTACAAATCAGATGAAGGGTCACACGGAATTCTGATGCAAACGAGTCATTGTTGTGGGCAAAGTATGCATCCTCATCGAATCAGATGGACACCACAGTCGAACCAGAAGGTCCACGACCATGTGATTAGGATCGAATCAGAACGCATCCACAACATCGGATTCCAGGAAGATTGTATCCGTGGACGAACCAACATCGCATTTTCCCCGCTGGACCCGAGCAACGTGAGCAAATCGTCCTGCTTGGGTTTGTATGGCACCCCTTGAAGGTCCATATTGCCTTTGAAATTCAACAGAATGGCAAACGCTTCCAACAGTGCCCGCATGTTGTCGTCCAACTTGCTCTTTCGTACCTAAAAGTACAAAACAATCGACGTCACCGATCACGTCACTCGTGCCATAGCTATGTTAAACGTACGCGATACCAATCCATGACTTCGATTTCGTTGAGCGCGAGCACTGCTTGCTTGTACTTGGCCTCGGTTTTCTATGTACACTATAAGACTCGTCTGTGACAGGGTTTTCCTCTTGGACGTACCCGAGGGTCGGCCTTCCAGAACCGCTCGATCTTGAGCTGCATGTCTTCTTCTTTCTCCAGCGCACAGTCCAGATCGATGGCGACGTCGCGCACCACCCGCGACTGATCTCGTACACTTCGGGCACTCACTTCGACGTCGTTGCGATGCCGTTCCATCGTCGCGACCAATTCCACGACCTTTTCAGAGACAATGTTGAGCTGGAGGACGGTGCGGTCCAGCACATCTGCGCCGACCATGACGCTTTGTGTCTTGGCGAGCAGCCTACCAAACCCCTTAAATACAGACGATTTCCCCCAGCAAGTTGTTGACCGCCTTGGGAATACACCAACGTACCTCACAATCGCTTTCACAAACGGGTCATCGGGGTCGACCCCCAGGGGTAAATTCGGCAACATCCCGGCCACCATAACCGCATATGGCGACTTGAACTTGGGTTTAATCAGCTCGATCTCTTGGCCAGTGTTGACTTGGTGAATGCGCGTAAAGTACTGGACAAACGTCAGTGTCGCATATTTGGTTACGGGGCGGGACAGCCACGTCGTGCGCTCGCCTAACCAAGGTTGGTCGGATCAGAATCAGATATAGACTATAGAATCACAACATATGCTTGGGGACGAGGATCCGGATCAGAATCAGGTAGACTGAACGAACCGTGCACCCACAGCCCCACGCGCATCACGGGCTCTGCACCTTCCTCCACCGAGGTCCGAGTGTAAAACTTGGCCTCTCCATGGGGCAAGTCGTCCACAAACGGGCCTTCGTATCGGTCGCCGTTCGGATACGTCAAGATACCTGCACCGTGTCGCTTGGTGTGGCCAAATTGGCCTGCATAGTGACGTCTATCGCTGTATTCGCAAGTGCCTATCGATGGGATTAGGAATCCAATGACACTGTTCAGAAGAACCCAGTGCGATTTCATTCCACGCATGCATAAAGTAGCAAAGGTCAAGTTGCCGTTGTAAGGGGCCTGAAAACACCACCAGATATGCGACATGTTCGTACCAGGGCCATCCAGCGACCCGTGCTCAAATAACCCAATGATGCGATCGCCAAACTCGTTTGTGCGGACGCCGTGGCCGTGCCACTTGCCATATTGAAACGACCCTTCGTATCTCGACTTGTCGTCGTACACGATTAACCCTACGCCCCATCGAACATAGCGTCACGACGACGACGAATACCGGATGGGGATAGGGGTAACTAACAAACTACCTTGGCCATGATACACGTCAGCGACCCAGTCCCCTTCGTAGCGCTCTCCCGACTCGTAAATTTCCACTCCATATCCATCTCGAACGCCATGGCTCCACTCGCCCACGTACTCCCCTGACGTTTGAGCCTTTTGCATAAACAACGTGCCTACACAATATCAAGCGTATGTTTTTATTTCATATATTATTGCATTTCACGGAAATCGATATGGCCCGTAGAATCAACCATTTACCGAATCCGTGGAAGACACCGTTGACAACTTCGCCCTTGTACCGGGTGTTCAAGTGAGGGCACTGGATCGTAAACGTGCCCGAGGCTGTGGGCGGTGTGAACTGATTGTTCACCTCGTCCCCTTCCCACTTGGTGCCATCCGGACACAGAAACGAGCCCCAGTGCGCGTCGACGTGCACCGTTTTGATTGGCTGCACCCACGACGGCTGCTCGTACGTAATGTCTTCAACCCATGGGCCTTCGTAAATAGATCCGTCGTTGAACTCTATTTTGACCTAAACACAACCACAAGTTGGATATATATGTTGTCCTGTACTCGCTTCTAGTGTAGCTTGACGTGTTATTACATCGCCGTGAATCAACCCATTCACAAACGAGCACTCCAAGCGCACGTATTTCGTCGGCGCTGTCGCCCGCGGCCTTTGTAGCCACATTGGCATGCCATCCCTACCATACACCAATTTTTTTGGTTCAACAACAAAGAGCGACCACACACATACGTGGCAAGCTTGGCAGCCTTCAATTCCTTCCGTTTTTGAATCGCAGCTTCTTCCTCCACGCCTTCAACTTCAACGTCGTGACGAACGAGCGACGCTAACGTCACGCCTTCCGCTTCCAGGTCCTTTTGGCGCCCACGTAGCAACCGTTCGTACAGCACTGGATCTGTGTTTGCAATTTGGAGCGCTTGATTGTTGGTGGTCACGGGCGAGTACAATTCGTCGTCGCCTGCCATCCATCCATTGTGAATGTTTCAATATATAATACATATATATCATAATGTTTCAATACATAATGTATATATATCATAATGTTGCAATGTAATATATATCATAATATTTCAATATATATATCAATATAATATATATCATAATGTTTCAATATAATATATATATATATATATATATTGTATAAATTTATATATTCATTATATATAACATATATATATTTATATCATATTGTTTCCATATTATATATATATTATATACATATTATTGAAACATTATGATATTATATATTATATAAACTTATATGTTTTATATATAAAATTTATATATTATATATAGATATTTGGTTTGCAAACAGCAAAGTGCACCTGTCCCAAGCAAACGTACCGCCATTTTCACGAATAGCCTGCCGCTCGTGAAACAAACTCAACTGTTCGTTCCGTAGCACCCTCAACTCGTGTTCATCCTTTTCCTGACTGTCGTACAGCCGTGCGATTTCCAATTCCGCTCGATGCCTCAACTGCATTTCCTTTAAATGTGCCTTGAGCCGCTTGAGTTGCCGCTCCCGCCCCGCCATCGCCCGGTCGTGGGCCTCGAGGATCTCCACCTGCTCGACGTTGTTGTTCATGAGCTCCACCAATTTGTCGTGTAGCGCCGTCGTGATCGCCGCGTCTTTTTCCATCACGAGGTGCGTTTGATGGCTTGACTGCGAAAGCAACGACCGTAGCTCGTTCATCTAACACATACGATACAATGAACCCTTAGACAAACGTACATGAATGGCTAGGATATGAAGACAGCAAAACCTTGACCACCAATTGCGTGAACGGCACCAACTCGGCCACGACCGCCGTGAGCCGAGCGATTTCCGCCTCCATTTTTGCTTTTGTGGCGATAAATTCCTTGTCGAACGCGTCCATGAGCTCTTGGATCAGCTCCTTCTTCTTGGTGGCGGTTTTCTTGTCTTTTTTCAACGACTGGCGCTGCCACGCTTCTTCGGCCGCGGCCAACCGGTTCGTCTTCATCTCAATGTACTCGACAAGTTCGGTCAGTTCGTGGGTCCACCCCGCGACTTTGAGCTTTGCGTCAGCAATGTATTGCACCAGTTGGTCCTTTAACTTCTGGAGCAGTGCCACTGCGTCGTCGCGCAGCTTTAAATTCACATCGGGGGATAAAAAGTCGACGCCAAACAAAGGGCTCGGGGGCGCCGATGCTGCCTCCAGGTGATTCCGCCGGCGCTGCACGCGATCGGTTTCCCGCACGAGGAGATGGTGCCGGTTGTGGGCTACACAATGTTATGATGATGATTCATTTGGTGTGTATATTATAATAAATGAGTGGTAAAGATAGGGGGACGTACAATAGGCTAGCCACGTCGTGACCGCGCCCTGATACTTTGTCTCTAAAAAGTACGCTTCGCCTTGATCGGCTTGGGGGTGGGTGGGGGGCATGAGATGCCGTCTGGGTTTTTTCAGGCAGTAGTTGGGCGACAGCTCAAAACTGCGCAGAAACAGCGGAATCGTCGCCTCGGTGACGGTCAGTTTGGTGTTGGTGCAGTGCCAGATGTGATACCGCAACGCTTGGTACGTAGCGCACGGCTGCGCACAGCTCGGAAACGGACACACGAGCGGGAGCCCATGGACCATCCCCATGTGCAAGTCCAACTCTGGCGACTTGTCAAACCGCAAAGTGCACACCATGCACGTGTGATGATGAATCCATTCACGCGTCGCTGCCTCTTCCTTCCGCATGCCCTCGACTTCCGCGGCTTCGATATCGGACGTGTCGACCGGGGGCGGTTCAAATGCAAACGCCAGATCGTGGCCAATGGCTACGGCAATATGAGATTGTTCAGAGCTATTTAACTAGTAGTACTAGAAAGTCGAGAACAAACCCATGGGTGGCTCCTGTAGCGACATGAGTGGACTTGCCAAGCCCACCCCGCGAGCGTTCTCGGCTTTGACGGTCAGCTTGAACTCGTCGTCCATGGAAATCGGCCCGATGGTCAGTTTGGCTTCCGGCGCGGCCAGCCGCCCAGTGATGGCGTCCCGCTTGCCGTGCACAAACAACTGACCCGTGGCGGAGGAGGTTTCCCAGTCCAAAATATACGCCTTGATGGCCGTGCCATTCTCAAACGGAATGTCCCACGTGACGTCGATCGCCCCTCCAACTCGCCACTTGCGGAATTCCAGGCGTTTTAGCTTGACTTCCTGTGGCTTTCCAGCATTCTCCAACGCGTCCAGTGCCTTTTGTTGCTTTTCTAGGTCGGTTTCGACCTCGTTGTCGTCGATTGCAGTCGTCGATTCATTGCCTTTTGAATCTGCGCGATTGTCAACTCGTTCGGAGGCGACTTTGTTTTCTGTACGACCTTGGACAGTGTTGGTCCATTCCCCTTTCTTCGACTCCACCTCGTCTTGTCCCGCCTCTCTGTCATCCTTGGCTTGAGCTTGTTCTGTGGCTTTTCCCTACAACAGTGTAAATCGCGATGCGTTGATAGCTAGAGTTGTCATCACCTCGTCAACCACTTCGGATGAGGACTCTCCACTCGGTTGAGACGACGGCACCTTTTTGGGTCGGTTTTTCTTTGGAATGAGCTGAACGAGCTCCACCGAGTAGTCGGACGCCATGAGCACGTCGGCAGTGTACTTTGCCCCAAGCCCCACGTCTAGCGCTACGACTGTGCCTTCATGCCACGCACCGTCGTCCAATTCTAGCTCGATTTTCGTCCCCAGCGCCAAAAACGTCAGTGCATTCTTCATGCTCGGCACGATCTCGACCCCCATGACCATCTCGGGCGGTTGGGCCTACAACAGGAATGAACTCGGTTCAACCAATTCCAAACCATTCAACTAAACTAACTAAACCCTCTTCTGATTGTACCTGCAACTCCCTCAACACAACCCCGTGTTTGACCATTTTGGCCTTGAGCTCATGCATCCTCCCCATGACCTCTTCTTCGGCTGCAAACACCGTATGCATTTCCGCCATACGTTGAGCTTCCTCTGCTTCCCATCGTGCCTTTTGCTTCTTCATGGCGTCTTCAATCTCGCTGAGCTTGGCGTGGCGCTGGGCGTACCCATATGGCCCTTCCTTGGCCCTTAAGTCGTTGTACTCTTCCTGCCGCACATGTATGGTCGCCCTTAAGCGTTCCTCTCGATCTTTTTGCCGCATGGCGCGCACAATCGTCAACGCTTTGAACTTGGCTTCTATCGAGTGTTTGGAGTCCCATTTCTTGTCACCCCCAATGCCTTCGAGGAACTTGGCTACCCCCCAACCGTGGGGGATCAGCTTCGTGGTCACCGACGAGGATGGATGGTCCAGCAGCGTCTTGTTGTTGGCCGCGACGAACACGCCGTGGACGACCGCCCACCCATCCGAATTCGTGTACGCGCTATGTTTCAGCTGTTCCAGCTGGACTTGTTGGACGTATATGTTTTTCTGCTCAAATGTTCGAACAAAATCGACACCCCCGAGGAATCTAACAGCAAGTCAAGACGGCGTGCTACTGAATCAAGACACGCATTTGCCACGGAGGAAAGAGTAACTGTATACATGTTCACGATAGACAGACTTGGTGAACATCAAGTTGGTTGTCCAGACGAAATATTGTAGCTATGGGGGCACCACAAACATTTACCGTGCGAGCTTGGCCCAGCCTTTGGCCGCAATAGCCTGTGCCAAGGCTACGTTGGTGCAATTGCGCAGTCGTCGCAGCGGTCGAAAGAGTAATTTGTCCAACACGTTGTGAAATCGGAATGGCATCAACTCGTTCGCAAAGTCCCCTGGGCCGTTGAACACGATGGCTTCCAGCGTCGCAAACGCGTGCTTAACCTCTGCGCGCTTGGCTGATGCTTGTTCAAACTTGTCTTGGAGGATCGAAAGCGCCAGGGGGGTGTCTGGGAGCCCTCTAAAGGCAAAAGACCATAAGTGCAAGTCCAATTCGTGTTTAGACGGAGGCAGTTTTACTTGGGGGTCGATGTCAGCAGACGGAGACGGTGGAGCACGCAGGCCGTGCGTTGGTTGGCCATCCCCAATGTTGTGAGCAACCGAACCAACAAAGCGTCCCTTCGTGCCGTGACTACGCCCTGAGTCTGCAGTTCTAGCTGATATTGGACACGAGCTAAGTACACTCGCGCGGCGCACTGAATGGTCCGCGCAGCTAGGAAGAACTTGGTCTCTAGACGGATTTTATCTGCATACGCTGCCAAGCTCGCCTTCCACTCGGCTGTGATGTGCACGGGGGCGTCAAAATACAGGGGGGGGATTTTGTAAAACACGGGCTTGGGGGCTTCAATGGGCGTGGCTTGGGTGAACAGCGGCAAAAACTCGAGGACCCCGTCGCTGTCCATCTTGATCTCTGCCATTTGAATCTCCGAGTCGGCGTCGTCTTGGACGTGGAGAACGTACGCGGTCTCCCCGCATCGGGGGTGGCCGGCGAGAATCACCCGCACCGAGTCGCCGTGGGTGACGGGGGTGAGGTTGACATGACTCGCCAAAGACATTTCCGCCGCTTCGATCTGTTGTTTCAACGCTTTCACCTCGGCGCTGGTGAGCGTCGCCTTGTTCTTGGCCTTGGCTTCCTTGGCAATGGCCTGCATGCGAAGAAAGTACCTTGTGAACGAAATAAAGTCCGTTTTGATTTCGCCCAGCAGCGTCCCCATGTCCATCACAAACGTCGACGGATCCAACCCAAAAACCCTTAGAAACGACCGAAACAGCGCTTGTGTCTCCCGCGTGTGCGCCGTGAGCGTCCGCAGCCGCTTCGACTCGAGGTTTCGACGCGCGTATATTTGAAGGATCGTCGCACGATGCCGCCGCTTGGCGCAGATCTTCCGCCGTGCCAGCTTACCTCGAAAGGCGGCTTGCACCCGCAGCGCACATCGTCGCAGGCGCAGAAATTCCTGTTGCTTTGCAAACCACTTGCGCGCCTAGAGTGGCAAGATATATCGTGTGGTTAATCATACTTAGGACTGTACACTCCACGCAGAAATGTAAATGATACCATGTAACCCCGGCCGATGCGTTGAATTTCAGTGGCCGCAGCATGTCGACGTCGTTCAAGGTCTTCGCGGTCGCGTCGTCGTTGTTCAGCTTGGATCACCATCATCTACATTGGGTTGTTTGGTTGTCATGTTTCCCGAATCTTCATAGACCCAACCACCCAACCAGCACAAAATACTGTAGGGGGATGGGCTTAGGGGATAGTGGGGGGGAGTTCTTACCTCTTGCAGCTGACGGCGTTGCTGTTGCTTTCGAATGTACACCATTTTACGCAGCTGTTGGTAGAACGACCGGCCGGCTTTGCCTCGCCAAGTGCGTTGAATGAGCAAAATCATGTTCAACTGCTGCCGGTACACTGCCGCCGCCGCGTCTTCGGCCTCCATCGCATCCCATTCCACCTCCATTTTCTTGTACTCCCGCAGCCGCCGCCGTCGAGTCGCTTGGCGGAGCAGCAGACGCGCAAACCGCCCGCGCCAAGCTCGCTGCAGGGATACCGCCGCCCAAATGTAGAGAAAGTAGTGATTCTCCGTGTCGTGGCGACTGAGCACCCCTCGCCACAGGGCCTAATGTGTTTGTATATTTTCTTATTCTTGATAATATTATTCCAGCGGCGAAGTAGGAGCTTACTTGAATCGTGGTCGCCGAGTGCATTTCGAGGCGTCGCATCGCTTGGTATCGAAGCCACAGTCGAAAACAACTTTCGACGCAATGGCTTTGCATGCGACTTCGCATCTATCAGATATATGTATTATATATATATTGGTTTCAGGCATAAAATTTACAATCATCGACACTGCTGTGATATATATTAAGCAGTTTCGGAACAAATAACAAAGAAATCACCGACCCATTGGGATTAGGAATATACTAGTGCATATATATATATGTACCTGGGCCACAAGGTACTTCATGTCTTGTGCATGCTGCCGCCACGCTAGAAACACACGAAGGACCACCGCTCCGCGAAAGAATGCAAGTGCACGCCTATACAAATCACAACGTTAGAACTGGATGTTCATTTCCCATTAATCGTTCAACTAACCCTGCAATGGCCTTGGCATAGAGCTTTTCTTCTGCGTACTCTCGCCAATGGGCCACAGCATTCAATAGTCCCTGATACGAAAGTCGCGAGTATATGAGACTTGGGATTCATTCATTGCCTGTCGGGGATACGCACGAGATTTTGCATCCGATGAGCAACGCGCAGTTGTTTGGCTTTCTCGTCGTGGCTCATGGCCACTGCTTGCCGCCACGCACCAAAGCACTTGAACACGACGTTGCCCTGAAAGTGCAGCGACGCCCGCTTGATCGCACGTCGGCGTGCCACGTAATGCTGCCACGCCAACCACACATGATATTGAGTCCGATGGGCCAGTCGCGCCATCAACCTTTTGGACTTTTCATGTCGCCGCTACATGCAACACGGTGAACAAGATGGAATCAATAAAATTTGCAGACCACGTACCTTGCGCTCATTGACGCGAACTTTCCACGTGCGGAATGCCCACGCTTCGACTTTCTACCACCGAAGAATATCATTGTGAAAAGTACAATCAATAGTACGGATTTATAAAATGTGCAAAGTGCTGTGTTCCACATTATAAAATATATGAATAACTGTTGCGTTTACGTACATTGGCAAAGATGGCAGCCGTGGCTTTGATGACAAACAGTCGCTCGTGTTGAATGAACACTTTCCATCGCTTGAGTACATTGCGGAGGTAGAATCCGTGGGCTTTTTTCGTTTGAAATAGTTGTCTTGACGAATTGTGGGTTTCCAATGCTACCGTATTCATCCTACACATTTACATATATTGTCAAATCGATTCGAAACTGGAGCCCTCGGGAGAATCTAATGTCTTAGAGAATCATCGATTAAAGAACCGTTGAGCCAATGAAATCACGTCATGAAATTTCTACCAATCCAAACGTTTGACCCCTCCGCATTGGGCAAAACCAATATGTACTCATATAGTATATATTATGTACAAGATTAAATAGGATCAAATGGATTCGAATGCTATTGGGTGAAATGACTCTCAAGTCCAAATATTTGGGTGAAATGAGACGGAATAGATATATAATACACTTTCACTACTCCCAGCAACATATACCCCAATTTTTTTTACTAATACATACAATGATAGGGGCAACGTACCATACAACGACGATGGTTTTGCGATACCACTTGGCCAATTCAACTTGCAATTTCCAGTGCCGGAAGCGTTTGGGAACTGTTTGCGCTGACCACAGCCCTTTGGCTTTGGCCAAACTGGCTTGCTTTTGACTTACAACAGCCCGCCAACTGGTAAACACACCGCGCAACGTCTTGTCCGACCATAAACGCATGGCTTTCAGTGTCGCAGACGACTGCCACGCCTAATGTCGTTCACGATATGGTGTGGTTGACGACTTGCTTGCTGCGAAACGGAAAGATTCGTACCGCGTCGCGCTCTGCCATCTCAGCGCGATGCGTTGCCTTCCATGCTCCAAAAGTGAGCACGAGACACCGTTTGGTCCAGAACAGCGTCGCACGGGTCATTCGTCGTCTCATATTATGTTTGCGGTACCACCGCTGAATATGGCGCACCGATCGAAGCTTGTAACGCATCAACAAGACGGCCTGTCGTCGATCTAATACACAATACACGGATCAATAAATTACTTCATATGTTTGGTACTAAGTTTTTGTGTGTGGATGGTTCAATGCATGCGCCTCTGGAGGGTAATAATACATATAATATATATATATATATATGAATGGGTTCGTGGACAGACAAGGGGTCACAACAACGATGCGTAGTAGTAACCTCGATAGGCTCGGAAGCCTCGTTGAATCCGCAAAATACATCGCGACGATTCCACCAAGTGCGATTGAAACTTGAACTGGTTCCCGGACGTGACAACGCCCGTCATGTACAGTTGCTGGATCATCCTGGCGGCGCTGTGTTGCTTTCGGGCGAGTTGGACCAGTTGGCTAAAAACCTTCCACATTCCAGTGTAACGAGAGGGGGACACCTCCATCGTTGCTGCCGGGGGCTGTTGACGGTGACGCACATGCAGCTGGAGGCGATGCTTCGTTCTTGCCATGACATCCAAGTCGTCGGGGGTGATACAACTGCAGTCGGTCACACACACCCGGGTCATAGCTTTGCACGATCGGAACAGTTGCCGCAGTACTGCGCCAGACACCCGTCCCGCGCCCTTTAGTTCCAGGGATTCCAACCGCCAGCACTTTGCACCGAGGACTTGCACCCCAGAGTCGTCGAGTTGGGGGGTCGACAGTGTCAACGAGATGAGGGAAGGGGGAAAGAACGCAGTGCTGTCGGAAGTGACGACGTCGCTCGCCAGATGAAGCGACCGGAGTTTCGTGAGGGCGCGCAGAGGGTACAGTGCGTTCGTGTTGATGGACGCGCAGTGGCACAGGTGGAGCTCCGTCAAGTGCTGACGCGACTGCCGTGCGAGGGAAATCAGAGCTTGGGGGGGTAAGTTTGGAATGGACCCCAGACGCAGCCGTTTTAAATGAGTGCAGCGCTTGCAAATGCGTTCCCAATGTCCTGGCGGAACAGCCGTGTCTACTTGACTCACCACGAGCGTCGAAACGTGTCGGCAGTGCTCGACAATCGCGGCAATTGAGCCGGCTTGGATATCAGGGCACTGCGATAGCTTGAGGGTCACCCACGGGCGGGTGCGTGGCGCTGCAAGCACAGCCACTACCGCACTACACTCTCATAAAGCCAGTGAAATGGTTGAGTTTTGGTGTCATGGTTCGAGCTGCATACGGGTCTGTGATAAGGGGGCAATTGTGCAAAATCAGCTTTTGAAGGTGTGCGCTGCCTTGGAGCGTCTTGAAGCCTTTGTCGGTGATGTTACTGCAGTCTGTCAGGTTAAGCGATCGCAAATAGGGACAGCCAGCTGTGATCCTGCGCCAATTGCCATGAGATAATCTTGTGTCAATCAGAGAAATAGAAGGATTGGCTGCACCATGAAAGTGCCAGTCCTGTGATGCCGTCGCATCCTGTGAGATCGAGTTTGTCTATCTTGTAGGCCACTCCAACAGCTTGCGTAAACGATTGAGGCGGGTGAACAAGCGATTCAAACTGCAAACACGATATATCATGACTAGTCGCCCTCGTTGCAGTAGTAGAACAAGGGGCAAAGTAGTACCGCAGCGTCAGTGAGCTGTCGCGCAAAGCGTAAGCGCAGCACCCGCACAGACGTAGCTTTGGCTAGGGCTAAAGCTGCCACCACGTTGTCGGTTGTTTGCTAGTTCAAGCGTCATAGTCCATACCATCGACACCCAAGTGAATCAACATGGGTGATAAAAAAAGGACGAGAAGTACCTTGGTCAGATCCGACAAGTTTAACGAAATCAAAGTTCGGCCATAGGTCTAGAATCGAGGGTAGGCATGATCATGACAATGTAAAGTAACAAACGATGATAGTACTGAAGCAAGCTGCGTGATGGCTCGTTCACTAAGGTAGGTACAACCGGCCACGGAGACGGAAACCAGTCGGGGGATTTTTTTCATGACGAGCGCGAGGCCAGGGTCCGTGATGTAGCAGCAGTGGCTCAGTTCCAAGGTGGTGAGGCGGGGGAAGGCCGACGAGATCACTCGCAGCAGATCTAGACGACACAAATGTCGACGAAGGTGGCTACTATTCGGACACACTACCATCGGTAACATCGCGGCTTTTGCCCAAGTGCAGCTGCTCCAGCAGCGGACAGACACTTCCAATCGTTTTATAAGCAGTCGTCTACAATCGCTAGTTGAGTGCTTCGAATGGATATGAGACACGTACGGGGACTCCAGTGACTTGGTTCAAGATCAACGTCGTGAGCCGGGGACATTTGGAAAAGCAACCATGGACCACTAATGCAAATCTTGGCTGACATATTTGAACCTTCAGTTGGTAGACATACCTGGCACGGCAATGTCGCCTTGCAATCCCGTCAAGTTAAGCGACGTACACGCACTTGTCAGGTGTTTGGTCAGCTGGGCTAACAGTGAGTTGCCGTCCATGACAGTCCACGCAGACAAGTCGATGGTCGCACGGGGGGTGTTGCTGAAGGGTTCGTAGAATATATACGGCACAATGTCATCTACAAAGAACCAACGATGTCTCACATTTACGATACGTTGCCTGAGAGAGAGAGAGTGATCTACCATCAAATGCCACTGTGCGTTCACTTGGCTGACACATTTGATTGGATACGTGTTGGTGTTGTTCTCGAACTGTCGCTTCGGACGAAACTGGTCGTCGGGCAGTGGGCACAGCCTCACGTGCCGTGTCGGTGGCGCTCTTGGCTCGATAACGATGCACTCTGTAATGTCAACAAGTTGTCAGTGTCATATATATACGATATGTTCAAAGTGTACTTTTGAATGTCGTGGAGCAAGGAGGCAATCTCGCCTTTGTGTGTAGCCAATCTACATCCGACGACGGTTAGGATTAGAGTGCACTTGTGATACACCTTGGATGTACCTGTCTACTTTGTCCAAATTGGGGAGATTCGGGGGCAACGACACGCGCTGCTTTGGTGAGGTTGATGGCAGGTGGCGCTTTCGTTTCACCTGGGAGGAGGATGCCAGTTCGTCGTGTGTTTCAATGGCCATTCGACGATGGCTGGACAGGTCTAGCTTGGGCCACTTCCGTTCGTCTTTGGTTTGCTCGGATTGGATCCACGCGTCAAATGCTACAGCGCAGTCAGCATCCAAAGCGGCTGGGGTTGACAGCGTTGCTGGTGGTGGTGGTTGCAAGGGCGCTGCTAGGGAAGGCCCTCGACGTTGCTTTTGCTTGACAGGGGACCCTTGAGGTTGTTTCGGTTGGGCCGCCCCTTTGGTAAACTCAATCGATCGCTTCATACCAGTACGATTGTGGCTGCTAGTGGATCATGCGTGCAAGTGGCGTGAATCTGAAACGCCATTATTCGATCCACAGTTGATGAAAGGTCGTGGCAGGATACTATTATCCCAAATAATTTGACCGCATTTGACCTGCTAGCAGGTTAATATGACCTTTTCAGTTTGACATAATGCAGTGTACTTTTTTTGGCAATTCCAGGGTTAACATGTAAATTCATTGCTTAAAAATTTCTCACGCTTAAATAACGTCTAAAGTACGCCGCAGTATCTTGACTGTGAATAACTGTTGGGTGCGTTGTTTAACATGTAAAGTTACTTCACAATAATGCGATGATTGGTTGGTTTTACAGGCACTTTTTCCTAAAACAAGTTGTTGGCGCCGTTTTTATTCTGGCAATTACCTCGTACAGGTCGTCGCTTGCTTTTACGAAAAGCAGAAATTTCCTACAGTAATTGACTCCCCCTACTGCACATGACCTCCCATCCGTGATCATTAGAAACATTAACTACTCCGAGTAATTTATAACGTTAACTAGTTAGGGATATAGCTACTGTAGTTCACATATGCTAGCTACATGCCTTCTCATACCGCTTGTCTTAATGGTGTCGTCGAATGCGGCGCTGTTTGGTGGTGGAGATGTTAGTTTGGGTCATTTCGTCCAGGTCAATGCAATACGAATAAAACCCCGACTGAACAATGCGACGGTTGTACGCAGAGTTGGCTTGGTGCGTCTGCCACAGCAGCTCCGTCTGGGTCGTGCCTTCCGCAGTGTACGGGTACCACCCCGTAGCCTTGCCGTCCACGAAGTTGTCCATGTAATACTCCCATTGGCCGCTCGCACCCGCCTCATAGTCGACGCGAAGCAGGTCATACTTGCCGTCGAGTTGGGCGAACGAAGCGCGATTGGCCCACGCTTGGGCCGTTTTGTCGTGGAATTTTGCCTCGAACAAGCCTTGGGCTTCGATCAAGGTAGGGAACGGCCCCTCCATTTGAGTTTGGCCGAGCGTTCCAGTGCGCCCCCAACGCGTAAACGAGTAGTAAACAGGTGGCGCAAACAGCGAACCCATCCCTTGGATGACTTGGAGAATGTAAAACTTGTCCATGTTTTGAGCCAGGTCCACCAACACGAGCGACGCGTCCATGTAGTCCCCAGAAGGCGTTGTAGCGACGCAAGGCGAAGACAGGGCAAGGCCAGCGCACAACTTGATGGCCTCAGCGTCGACTTGGCCACGTGTTGCCGGTGTGGAGTTAGAAGCCAAAGGAAACTTGGCTCGACGGGCGGCTGGCTCACGACCCTTTGACAGCTTCTTGGTTGAAGTTGGCATGAATAGGGCGGGCGCAGACTCGTGCTTTGAAGTCATCTTCACGGAGCGGCGGCGTCTGCGGTACATCTTGCGAGGTTTCCATGTAAGGCACCAAATGCAGGAGCACGTGGTGGATCGTAGAGGCTTTGCAGTTGCGCGCGTAGGACGGGACGACATGCTGCGGGTAGTGACGGCCATTGTTGTCGTTGCTTGGAAAATGAATTGTGGATGTGCCTGAGCTATTTTTGCGTTCAACTTGACATGTTTTGCATTTCAAAAGTACAGTGTACAAGTGCACCTTTGAGTGTTGGTCAAAGTCACTTTGTCGTAGTATTTGTATGTCAATCAACAAGGTACGGAGTGATGGTCTGCCTTTTCCAGTTTTGGCAAATCCTCTTACAACTACTTACAGTACATACTTATTTGAAGTACTCACACTTTGCCTTGCTCTGCTAAAGTGTACTAGTACTACCTATTCGAAATGACCATTGACAATTAACTCTACACAGGAGAACGAAGCCAACGGGAATTGAGTTTTTACCCAAATTTGGACTTTTGTGCTGATCCGTGAAATCCATCGATCATCGATTATTCGTTGTACTGATGTTTGTATGTAAAATGTAGTCTTGTTAGGCGATTGGAATCACACTAATTTCTGGCACACACTAATTCAATGTTTGAGATGGTTTTCTGCAATCTGATTGGCTAAATCCTTCTGGCGATTCTTCGGTACATTTGGTTGTGTTGATTCATTCTCCATGTCGCAGCCACTCCAGTTTAGAATAAACAATATTCATTTAACAACAGCTCTCAGTCATCTTGTTCGTTGGGGTGGCTAACATTGCCATCTGACGTCGGCACTTGGGACGGGAGTTCAGGCACCGTTCCTTGGCTCTTGGTTTCTTCATCATCTCCGCTCTTCTCCTCGTCGTAGTTATGCAACACTGCCGACACCTCACTGGACTCGTCATGCTCTGTGAGTTGCCACGTCGGAACGTCGTCGTCCACGTCGTTGTAAAACGTCTCCAAATCTTCATCCGGTTGAATCGCCATCTCAATCGACTCGAGCGATCCCACGTCATAGTTTTGGCTCGCTAATATATTACAAACTCCCTTCATTCACAACCATGGCGGCGCAATATATATATATCTATTGGACATGACTGTACGTACCTAGCACGGGAGCATGACCTTGGTATGTCACTATCGTGTGGTATGTGTGTAGGTCTTTGGCGAACGCGTCGCCCAACGCCCGTTGCCTACAACGATACCCGTCCCCATGAGACGACCCACAACACCCCAGGAAATACTCATTTTCATCTATTCATTTCATAAAACACCCCATACTACGAACGAAATATACAATTTCATCTATTCATTTAATACAACTATATAATGCACCATTTCATCTATTCATTTAATACAACTATATATTGCACAATTTCATCTATTCATTTAATACAACACCCCCCATACTACGAACGAACTGCACACATTCATCTATTCATTTAATTCAACACCCCCATACTACGAAGGAAATCCACATGTTCATCTATTCATTTAATACCTTTCGACATAACGTTGGTTCATTCGCTGCTGCTTCTCCACCAACGTCATGTGCTCGAATTGTTCTAGTTCTGTTTGCTACACAAAAGATATGCCAAATGGATATGTACGACAGGGGGTCGTCCAAGTGTCCAATATGGATATGGATGGCCATTGGACAATCGAGGTGGACGACACATCGAGATGAATCATGGACACATCGAGGAAAGATGGGGGTACCTGCTCCATGGCAAATGTAGCGTTCTCAATCACCAATTGCTCTTCAGTCTTGGACCTATCCAAAGCCCCATGTGAACATGCAACGGAATCTAAACGCATGGCGGAAACGATTCTGCGCATGATGATATGGACGTACATGAGCAGCTGTTCGACTTCTTCCATGAGCGTGACCAACGACGCAATCGAGTTCCTACATCAGCCATCGCCGTCAGAGCAGTGGACACGTCCGTGGCGTCAAGACGAACCGTACCGAATGGATCGAATGCCGTCCTTGATGTGCGCAATGTTTTGAAAGTTGTGCTGGAGGAACATCACGCTCTGAGCTTCTGCCGTGACCCGTCGTCGCGTCGTAGTGAATACGTCCGACAGCTTCTCCCCGCTACGTAAGTGACGATGAGGCGATGAATGGAAAAATGTCGACGATGTACGGACTTACGTCTCCACGAGCGCGTGATGTCCCACCAAGACTTGTTGCTGTCGATGTACAAAGGAAGCGAAGAAAGGTCCCCCCGCCACTTCATCTGGCTCCTTCGTCCCCAGGACCGAAGCAGGTGTTGTCGGTCCAGATGTGGTCGACTTGGCGACGGTCGAGACAACGTTGGTCGCGGCTGCCGCCACCGCCGTCAACCGTTCGGACGCACTGTTCATGTTGATGTTCATCTGGATGCGCTGCTTGTTCATCTCTGCGCTATGCTCCTCCAGGGTGCTCTTGAGCTGCTTTCCGCCTTCCAGCATCCGATTCTTCAACGTCCCCAACATGACACCACTGGTCGGTCGATCGCACAAACGGAAATGAACGATAAATAGAGCAAATTGCAAATCATCGTAAAATCATGGTTTTTAATCTCCAATACATTTCGCAAGTTTGTGTTGTCGAAATATTAATCTCTCACCAAAATGGAGTCAAAGTTCCACCAAATGACCCACATGCAAAAACGCTAAAGGGGCGTGGCGGCTGCTTGGAGCTCATCTCACACCGCAGACTGCACAAAGTGCATGCATGACGCACGGACAAGCGCCATCATGGATGGGCCTCTCGGAACGAGTCATGTCCCCCACTTCATCATGACGGTAAGCTGAGCTACGTCTATCAGCGTCAGCCCTTGAATGTTTATATTTCCCGTCGATCTGATCTTTGGGCTGCATATCGATGTGACCGCCTCACAACCGCACTTCTAAGCACGAACGAAGTCTAAACACTTTTGGTGAGCCTCCCATAGTGTACGTACCAACCACGGTGTGAGTCCCAATTCCGATGTCTATTTTTGGCATTCAGCGTTCCATACACAGACACCCTGTTGCATCGCTTTCACAATTCTGGCACGTTCGGTTGACCGGGTGCCAACACGACGTTTTTTGCAGCTCAGTTGGCATGGAGCCTCCAGTTGCAGGCACGTATGCTGAGGATAGGCTAGCGCATGACGAGGTCCCGTCACTGCCGTCGCTTGCTTGTAGTGGCGATGGCACCACCATCCTAGCCTCATCGTCGTTTCGGGTGATGCCTCCTCCATCTACCATACCTTTCCGTCGTGGGAAGCTTCATCTCGATGATATATTGGTCCTGGTAGCTTGCCCGACCGAGCTGGATCGCCACGACAAAGGTGCCCATTCATCGCAAAGTTATCCACCCCGCGAGCGAGTGGAAGGCGGAGCTGCTGTTGCCTCTGGCCCGACCGATCGCGCAGCTCGAAGTGATGACCAAGCCCAAAGTGATCCAGCTCTTGGTCGTGTACTACCTGTTTGCGTTTGCATTTTTGCCCATCATCGCGCTGGACACGTCGTCCACTGTGGTGGCCACTTCGCCCTTCTCGTGCACAGGCGACGGATGCCGCCATGTGCTCGCTCACACCCGCGTGTCTCCTTTCTGCACGCACATGTCGCTGGTCGTGTCGGCTCTTTCCCCGGCGTTGGTGGCTTTGGCTTCTGACGCCCCCCCGTTTGC
Source organism: Aphanomyces astaci (assembly GCF_000520075.1). Taxonomy (NCBI): domain Eukaryota; phylum Oomycota; class Saprolegniomycetes; order Saprolegniales; family Verrucalvaceae; genus Aphanomyces; species Aphanomyces astaci. Next base: position 697,170 of record NW_009798280.1, read on the forward strand.
CACGGCCACGCTCTCGATAGAATCGATACACAATGGACCGTCGCAGTCGCAGTCGTTTACGAATTGGACCACCACGACCACCTCGTCCGGAATCACGACGGTGGAGAGTCCGCCCTTTGCCGTCGACTACGACACGTTGTTCGGCGTGGACATCAACCTCTACTCTGCCGTGAACGTCGACCTTGCCCTCGACTCGTCGCGGCACGTCCCGCCGCTTGAAACGCTCACCATGACGTGGCACCAGTATTTCGTCTCGCCCTACGTCACCTTGTACTGTTCGAGCACGGTCATGGCTGTCGACGTGGTGTCCCTTGGCTACTTTGTGCACCGCGTGCGGATGTTCCGGAGCTCGCAGCCCCACGTGTCGCTGCCCCAGTGGTGGTGGATTCCGTGCCTGCTCCTTTCGCTCATGCTGCAAATCCAGATCCCGTTTGCTATCGCCCAATTCGTGTTTACGATGGCGGGGGCGGCCATGCCCCAGGCGCTGTTGCAGCTCAGCTTTTGGCTGTACCTTGTGGGCAAGAACACGACTCGGTTCTTTGTCTTGTGCTTTGCCGACGGGATGGACCGCACGTCCGACAACACCCTCAATACATCGGACAAGAATAGCACCGTTCGGTTTTACGTGGTCAAAGCGGCCACCGTGGCCGTCCTCACGATCGCCCAGGGGGTCAACTACGAGTGGGTGCTCAGCCAACATGTCACAGATGTACTAGTGCTCGTGATCACGGTACTGGAATTCTGTACCCAGGGCGTGATGGTATTGTGGTACTGGGTGCGTCGAGGGCGGGAGATTCGAACATTTCCGTACAAAACAGCAAAGTTCCGGTATGTTACGTATGGCGTGCTGTCGTTTTTGGTGGTACCGGAGGCGATCGGGTCGTTGATCACGTTGATGAAACGGACGACGGGGACGCACTCGACCCCGACCGCGAAAAGCCTGGCGTGGCTGGCGGCGCTTGTTCGGTTGCAAGCATTTGCGTGGATGGTGCTCAAGTGCTACCTCCCCCTCAAGGCGTCCCAACTGTTGCAGACATCCCCCGAGCACCGGTCTGTAGCTCTAGACGACGAAGCGGATGGTGCCCCCTCCTCGGCCTTCCGAACGTTCAATCTCACGACCGCCGTGACGATGCTTAATTGCAGCGTCACGTGTTACTTTGACGATGGTTCATCGGGTTCCCCCGATCTTGGCATCCCCATGACAACGGAAAGCTCGAGCCGAGGGGGTCTTCCCCCCACTTTCCCTCGACAGCCCCCGTCTCCATCCTCGTTTGGACGCCTTGGTCACGACATCATCCACCCAACTGCATACAACATATCGGTCCTCCAGGTGTTCCACGACGCCGTGACCGACACGAACGCCTTGTTATTGCACGATCGAGAATCCGACCGGTACATTTTGAGCTTTCGGGGCACGGGGAGCCTGAAGAACGGCCTGACGGACCTCAAGTCTCGGCAAGTGTTGTTTCCTGGCATGCAGTTTAAAGCCCAGCGGGGCGACTTGAAGCGGCGATACCACCGCAGCGACGTATATGTCCATGTGGGGTTTCTGCAGGCGTACATGGCGCTGCAAGTCGACCTCCACGACGCCGTGCGTCGGCTTCCCCGACCGACCAACCAACCGCTGCAGCTGTTTTGCACGGGCCATAGCCTCGGGGGGGCACTCGCTACTTTGTGTGCGCTCGATATGGCGCTAGCCCAACCAAACGTGGCTGTAACCATGTACAACTTTGGCAGTCCGCGCGTTGGCAACCATACGTTTCAAATGTTGTTCAACGCAACCGTCTGTGGGTTTCGCGTTGTGAACGACGGCGACGTGGTAACGCAACTGCCCAAACGCGACTACACGGGCGTGGATCGAAGCGGCGTGGGCATTTACAAACACGTGGGCGTGGAAGTGGTGCTGCTGTCTCCCGGCCGCCAAGTCGACGGCCACCATTCATTTCGAGGAATTGTGGTCGCCCCCACGATCGTCGATCGAGTGTTTGTGTTGGCCATGCGGACCAAGTTGTCCAGTCATGGGCTGGAGAGCTATCGCCAGAGCTTCCGATCGCTGATTGCCCACGAACCAGCCTTTGATGAGGCTACGTTGATTAGTTATCTGAACGATGCAGACAAAAACCAAACGGGTCACGACACTGCCGTGAATCGAGTTGCCCCGAAAGGAATGACATATGACGACGAAGTTGAAGAAGACGACTTGACTGACGGGGACGACACGTCGATGCTGCCTACAGAAATGCTAGAAGTGTTGGTCGATGTCGTGCAAGAACAAGTGCAAACAACTGTCATACGCGACGACGAATAGAGGATAAAGCTTTATCCCTTGAAAGGTTCATGAATGAAGGCTTTTCTTCTTGTTGGAATTGCACCGCATACACACTATTTTATAGCCTAAACGAACGAGCGCCTCGAGTATGTTCATTCTATGGACAAGATGCATGGTTCTAGCGGCGGGACAGTTGAAACTAGTGACGATGACGACTCAAGCGTAACGGACACAAAACATCGAACAACTGTAGGCAAATCAGTAACAGCCTCGCGACTGCAATCGGTCATTCCGCAGTGTATTGAACAACTCGATCGATATGGAAAGCAAAGGAACGTCCGCGGTGGTGGATGCGTCCGCATTGAGTAAATCCGTGGGCAATTTGAAGGCAGCCAAGTGCCACGACCGCCCCGACGCCTTGGCGTACGACCGCGATGTCGCCAAACAGTATGGTAAGTAGTAGTTGATCGTTGAAATACTAGCGGTATTGACAGCCCCCTGGCGCGATTGAAAGTCAATTCATGTTGACATATGTGTGTGTGAGTGCAGCGGCCTTGTACACCAAGCACGACGGCAACCTCCACGATATATTCAAGGTACTCAGTGTGCATTTGATGGTATAAATGTCTTGGAACCAATGGATGGATGGATGGTAGGAGTTGGACGAAAGCCCCCGAAAAGCCCTCAAGCACCCCCCCGAGGACAGCGACGAGTTTGGGATCAAGTATGCCCAGGGGTTTTACTCGTACGCTGAGGAAAAGTAATCGCCATTCGAATGAACCAAGAAACTTGTAGCTTACAATTCCAGAGTTTCGTTGGCATAGGCAATTTATACTTGTTTGGCCACATGGCGTCAATGACATTCAATAAAGTGGAGCTGGCAGACAGACTATCGTTGGTTGTTGGTTCAAAGTATTACTACGTAATGCTATTAATAGCACTACGTATTATTAATAATAGTAAGTCCGTTAATACAGTACGCCCACCTTGCAAACTATCGGTATACATTAGTCACGATAAAGTTATTAATACATATGTAGTGATTTATAATGTCTACTAACGTGAGTACAGTTGTACACCTTTACTTCGAAGTACATTGTTAACATGGTAAATTCCAGTACTACACTACATGGGGGACACTGCCGCGGGGTTTCGAGGGGTCGCACTCATCATAGACTTTTCGACCAACTCGCCATGCATGCGCTTGGCTGCTTTTCGCATTTCCACCACCGCATTCTATCCATCGACCGTTCTAATATCCCTCCATATACCGAACAAAACAATAGATCGATAAATGTATGTACGTACCTTGTACTTTGGATTGGCCTCAATGCTGTACGTTCGCACGGGGGCTGTGAACGCTTCCCACGTGAGCATACGGTCGCCGGTGTCTCTTGTGGGGGTGTCGACAAGCCACTTGCGAATCAACATACCAGTGGAGGGTAGCCGCTCAAAGCCCTTTTCTCGGTCCACTTTGGAGTCAAGGGGCACGGTCTTTTCAAACTGACCGGTAAAGTCGGGGTACTGCGGAATCGTGCTTATGTCGTCGGAGGACGCGTACCGCTTGCGGAGACACACGTTGCCAACACACGCGACCGCCGATGCTCCTAGCAGCGACACGACGCGAACGACGAGCCCGAGGGTCTTGTCCAGAATCGGCCACAACAAAGCGCGGATAAACTGGGAGAGGAAGATCGAGCACGCCGCCATCACAAACAGCGCAAACATGGGAAACACATTGGTCCGAAAGATTTTGGACGCGAGTCCGTTGCGCCCGAGGGGGTCGTACGTGGCTACAATGTCTCGGAAGGATTCGTACACGTCGTTGACGTCGCTGACGGCGTCGCCGTGATTGAGCCCGAGGCTGGTGACGATCCACTTCACGTCGAGGAGATTCGACTTGAGAAACTGGTTGTTGCCGTACATCCACGTGGAAAACCCCAAGTGGATGAGCAGCGCAAACGGGAGCATCGAGAGCGCCAGCTGACCCAGCGCCTAGTCAGTACAAGCGAGGGGGCTAGTTGGGGGGAGAGGGGAGGAACATCGGGGGGGGACGTACTTCGTCGTACGCCGTGCGAATCGAATACAACCGCATGAGCGTGACCTTGTCACAGGAATACGTAATCAGACAAGACGCGGCCGCGATCGGAAGCAAAATTGGAATCCCGCCACAGTACATCATGGTCACAAATACCGTGTTGAGTACCAACGGATACCTACCCCCAGGCATAGCACATGTCACATTCGGTACACACCACGGCAAAGTTGAACACATAACAAGTTCATGGAGAATATTCATATACACTCTATCGTGACCCTCTATATTCCAAGCATGTACTATACCGTAGGGAAATGTCAAATGGGGGACCAGCGTACACTTCATCGAGCTGCTTTTGGGTGATGGCGGAGCGCTGACCAAACCACCGAGAAATCGGACCAATCACAAACGTCATCATGGTTGGGGCGATCTGGGGCGCCACGGAATTGACCAGCATTGTCGTGGCGATGCCCACGCCAACGGCAACATACCACTTTTGCACAAAGTCGTCAAATTCGCCGTGGAAGATTTTCTCCAGACTGAGGGGCAGCGGCACGTCCGTCCAGTTGGCGTTCACAAGGAGCACGATGACACCTATATACACATCAGCATTCAAAACCACGGTATTCTTGGGGGATAATACTAGGAAATTCCATCCCCCTAGCGCCCCATCTCCACATACCAGTGTTGAGCAGTTGCGCAAAAAACAGCTTGAACACGAGCGCCGACGCGCGCTCGCTCTCGCTTGTGTGTCGCTCAAACTCGCCAAACGCCCTTATAATCGTTTGCAAACACAAGTTGACGATGATTACGATGCCTGCAGCCACGACAATCGCGCCGTTTTTCCGGACGTAGCTGGTCAAGTACTCCTGACACGGTACCTGGTTCTGGTACATTTTACGTGGCCCTTCGAAGATCCCATACAATTTGATCGCGTTCGTGAGCTTGGGCCCGCAATAGCACTGCAAAATGTCGGACGCTGCATACGTCGCACACGGCCGAGTATATTTATTGACTAAATCGGGGCGGAAGCAAGGCAAGGTGTTGCATTCGTGGTCGATCGACGGGTCGAGTGACACACACGGATCCATACATTGCGTCAGATTCGACCCGGGGGGAATGGCTTGGGTCACGCGAGGGCTGTTCATGAACGTCACGTGAAAAGCCTCAATATTGGGGCAGAGTTGTTCGGTCGGGTATGGGTCCCACCCCAACACCCACTCGTAGTGCGAGATGTTGTCGTAGTCGCCGAGGAAGACTGCTGGAATCGCTTCGGCGCAAAAGTTGGGAATCCCTTGTTTTGAAAACGTTTGCTGGGCACTAAAAATATCGGTCGGCGAGGGTAACAAGAGGAGAACTGTTGTACTAACTTACCTCTGCGCCACGGAAATTATCGCACACGACAGCAACAGGAGTAGAAACGCAATGAAGTTCGTAAATGCCCGTCTACATACGCACAAAATCAGCACGCGCCACAGCAGGCGCACAACCCAAGTGCATACCGATAGCGTCGTTCCTGGGTCGATACTTCGAGATTTTCCCAAATAATGTCAGACGGCTCAGGCGCCGGTTGAATCTGTAGCCGGTGAATGCCCTGGAAGCGAAGTGCCTTGGGTTGAAAGTACCGGGCATACCATTTGTGGCTCGTACGGTAATCTCGCACACACCTACCACCAACAAAATCATATGGTACTCAATGATATTACTGCTATCTGGTCCAAAAAGTACTCAATCATATGATCCTAAACTGTACTCTATGCCACTGCAATTTAATAAAAAATGCAATCTCACATACCGGCGCTGGGACTCGACGCAATTAAACACGACAAAGGCACTGTCGCATTGGGTCAAGTACACCCCACCGTCGTCTTTTTTCAACGCTTTGAGTCGATTCGTTTTCTTTTCCAGGTGCAGTTGGACCTTCTTGAGCTTCTTTTCAATCCTATATCATCATCACCCCCCCTCATCATCAAATTTATAGTCGTAGCCTCGTCAAAACGCCCTGGTCTCCTACCGTGGAGTGACCTTTTCAGCCACTTGTTGCCCTTTGTACGTGTCGAGAATGTCTTGCAACTCTGCGGCTTCGGCCGTCAAGTCATCCATCGCTAGAAACGTTCGTAGAAGCCCCCCCGAAGGTCGGGAAATGCTCACTTCGGCAATCCACTTGCCTTTATATAGGTCGTTTCCGCCCACGTGATCCAAGTTGGTCACCGGTTTGGACAAGTGACCCCCCGTCGTGAGGTGCCGCCTCTCGATGGGGGGCTTGCGCTTCCCCCAACAGCCAAAGTACAACGGGAGTTCCATGTAGTCCTTGAGGGGGTCGTACAAGGCGTTGAAATGGGCGACAATGTCCGCTTCGGTTGCCGATCGAGGTAACCCTCGTACAAACACGGCATACTTTGCCGGCGTGACGTTTTCCGCTTGCTGGGCCACGGCGGTTTGAATTTTCATCTAACACGAGGGAAACTTGGGTAACGCTACCGTCCACAGTATATATATGCTGCTGGTCATATAGTACCTTGAAAATCATAATGAACCCTACAAACGCGAGCGAAAACAACACGTCGAACGACGTCGTGATGTAGCTAATGTAGTTGGGGTCATCAGTAAACGGATTGTCGATGCACCAGTCCGTCGTGGCGTTCATGGTCGAGTTCACGCCGAGGTTCGCGATGCTAAGCGTGGAAAACTTGAGCGGGTCGACCATGTCTATCTCAAAGCCGTGGCCGCTGGCATTCATGACAAGGGCGGGCAGGGCGAGGACTGACATGACGCAGAAGCACACACCCATGTACTTGGTGAACATAAAGTACAGGTGGATGCCCGTGCCGAGCTCGGAAATGTCTTGCATCGTCGTGTGGATAAACGGTTTGCCGGCGCCGAGCCGCTGGGACATGGCCAGCCGCTTGGCGTTTTTGATCATGTCTGGCCGCGTCGCCGCGACGGTGCGGTTCGCCAACGCCCGCACCGACCGGTGGTGCATCACCACGGCGGAATCCACACAACGGTTGGTGCTGGACGCTATGAAGGATGCAGTGGACGATTCCGCCGCGTCTAGCTGGGTTTCTTGGTTCCCCACGAATTCCGTGTTGAGGTTGGACAGAACAACGTCTTCTCCAAACACGTTGCTTCTAGTGTCCGGGGGTACTGGGGTTTCGTCCACGATCAAGCTCGAGTTGTCGAAGGGAGGTATATTTTCGGTGGCGGTTGGGGGGATCGTGGCTATGGGGGGTGAAATGGGCGGAAGGTGGTGCGGGGCGAAATCGTCCAGCGTCAAAGGCCTCCCGACGGTTTGTTGGGGCGACGGGGCAAAATCGTTTAGTGACAACGGGCGACCAACCACGACGGGGGCCACAGGTGGTGGCGCAAAGTCGTCTAATGTCATGGGACGACCCCATTGCGCCGGATCGATTGGTTCTGGTTGAATGGTGTTGGTATCGGATGCTGCACCGTCTTGTGTGGCCGGTGAAGTTGGCAGGTCCATGGCAACTCTCCACTAGCCGAGTTGCGTTAGAGGATGAAACGGAGATGGTTTAGAATTTGTAACCGTTTCGCAGGTTTCAGAATGGTGCCAAATGGCTATTTTGACGCCATGTATGGTTCTGTAATTGACAGACTACACTTGACTTATTATTTAGACTAAATAATATGAGCGGTTGACCTTTCATTACATTTCCGCACCACCAATCAACAATTGCAATTCCACCACCATGGCCGCCGACCAACCACCGACGTCGTTGAAGCGACCTGCGGACAGCACCGCGAGCGGCAACGGCGGACACAAGAAGAAGAAGCCTAAAACCAATGGTGGTGGTCCAAAGAAGCCACTTCCCATTGCCGCTGGCAGCAACTGGGCCAAGCTCAAGCCACTCGTAGTAGCTGCCAACGCGAAGCCAGCAGCGACCCACAACAAGACCAACGTCCCCCAGAAGAAGAACGACCTGCGCCACGTCAAGAGCAAAAAGGTCACGTCGGATAAGAAACCGAAAAAGTCTCAAACCATCGACTGGATCGACTCGAACCTGATTGTCGCGATGGATTGCGAAATGGTCGGCGTCGGCGTCGGTGGCACGCGCAGCGTGCTCGCTCGATGCAGTATCGTCGACTTTAACGGTGACGTGGTGTACGACGAGCACGTCAAGCCGCTGGAAAAGGTCACGGACTACCGCACCCACGTCAGTGGGATCCGATCCAAGTCGTTTCGGAATGCGATTTCGTTTGCCCAGGTAAGAAGAATTCATGTAGTGCAATACGTCGTTGGATCGATGGCGAAGTTTTGGGTATCCGATTCAGCATATTGAACCGCGATATGGAGTGTCTCGCGCTCGATTGTTCATGCTGTCTGTCGTAAATGATATATGCAGATTGCATCGTCATCTGTGTGTCGTGTATAGTGCCAAGTGGACGTTGGCGCGATTCTCAAGGACAAAATTCTAGTGGGGCATGCCGTTCGCAACGATCTGCAGGTAACAAAACCATACCTTTTCTTCCCCCACGCTCTTCTATATGTATATGTACATCTATAGTTATTTGTGATGCTATCTATAAACTATATTCGATATATATATATTTGTGATGCTATCTTTATTATATATTATATATATATATTTTTGATGTTATATAAGTGAAGCTATCTATCTATATGATATCTATGTGATGTTTATGATATATTCTGTCGGTAGGCGTTGATGTTGACACATCCCAAGCCAATGTTGCGCGATACGACCAAGTACCGCCCGTATATGCGACGGAGGGTGAACGGCACGGTATGACGAAGTAAAAACTAGGTGGAATCCTCTGGATACCAAGTCATGGTGATGTGTTGTCCATAGAAACTGCTGCCGAAAGCATTGCGACATTTGGCGTTGGAAGTGTTGGACAAAACGATCCAAGCTGGCGAGCACGACTCGGTGATCGATGCACGCACGACGCTCGAGCTATACAAGAAGGCGATGGTGCCGTGGGAGAAGGCGCTCAAAGCGTCCAAAGTCCCCGGGGGGCTAGTGGGGGTCGTTCCCGTGAACGTCCAGGCGAAGGACAAGGCCGACAAGGCCAAGCGCGCGGCGGCGGGGCTGGGCGAAGACTCGGACGATGACTTTGAAGCCGCCGTGAAACACATGCAGGACAAGTCTGTCGTGACCAAGTCGTCGTTGCGCATTCCAGATGCCCATGCGCTTGTCATGCAGGAATACGACGAGTAATTCCAAATGCAAATATACTACCTACACCCGTCACTACAGGATCATGCGTATTCGTGAGAGGACCAGCAGTCGCGTGTTAGTCCGGTGTTGAGCCAGCTACTTTTGTAAGCTTTCGACGTTGTACGGTAACATGATACTACCGACTTTTTGATTTGTGTGGTACGAAATGCAATTGGGAGAGTGAGTTGACGAGGTTTTGGGACTTCCAAAACTAGAGTTAGATTAGTTAAGGTCCAAGGTATTATTACTTTATAATTCAAGTAGTACTACGTAGTACCAACCTAGTATCGACTGCAGACAGGCCTGTCTCGCGTTCCGATATAGACGTGGGGATTTGCTTTTTCTGTCCAACGGGTGCACAACGCTCGTCCAGTTGTATCAACTGGCTGGTGTCTCCAACCATCACCTCACTTTGCATTATTGGGCTTGGCCACACACATCGCTGCATATCTCAACGGAAGTCATGGCGATAGCTCCGACATACTCGGCGACGCAGGCGACGCCACCCCCTCCTGCTGCTACCGCCCCGCCGTCAATTTCCCGAGGTGCTGTCTGTCTCTCCCCGGGAGGCTACGCCAACACGATTGTCACGCCCAAGTCGTTTCATGTTGTCGACACCTCGTTGGTGCCCGACGCGACGTTCTACCATCCCCCACCGCCGGCCTGCTCGATCTTGTTCATGGTGTTTCTCGCTGCCCCTAAGATGGCCATGAACATGGCATGGGCTGCTCAGTGGGCGGCATTTGGCCCCCTTCTCGAAACGCTCTTGCCGTCGTGGGCCGTGCAACTGGTGCAAATCATTGGCCCCCTGACTGGTCTATTGGTGGCTCCCACAGTGGGGGTGCTCAGTGACGCGTGTACGAGTACGTATGGCCGCCGCCGCCCTTTTCTCCTCTTTGGGGCTGTCGCGTCCTCCACGTGCTGGCTGGTCATGTCGTACGCTAGGGAAATCGGCGAAGCTATGGGGGACGTCCGGGGTGGGGCTCGCCAGCCGTGGACGGCCGTGTGGACAGTGCTGTGCTACATTTGGATGGACATCACGGTTAACATGACGCAGGTCCCGGTGAGTTTGATCTTGGCTGACTTTGCAGGCGACCGGCAAGTGACGGCGGCGTCGATCGGCCAGGGATTTTCAATTGCCGGGTCGTTTTGCGTGTCGGGGTACATTTTGTTCTTTGGGCCTGCCCACGAGTCCATTCACGCGTTCATGTTTATGCTGGTGGGTGTCATGCTCGGCACCGCCCTTCCCGTGTGCATTTGGGCCAAGGAGGAGCCGTACACGTCCCCAGCGGACGCGACACCTCGGTGCCAGCAGCTCCAGCAAGCGTTTGCCGCCGTCTACACTGGCCTCCGCCAGCTACCACGCGTCCTCGTGTCGTTTTGCGTGTGCTTTTTGCTCATTCAGTACGGCTACACTGCGTATAACGGCGCCAAGGGGCAATTCTTTGGGTTGCATGTGTTTGGTGGCAGTGCGGACGGGGCCAACATCTGCGGGAAGGTTTGAGATTTCAATTTCTTTCATCCGAAAGCAACGAAACAATTTCATCCCAATATGGGTCTAGGAATGCACGGGCCCCCAACTAGCGTACAACGACGGTGTGCACCTCGCAGGGGGAATCACAGACACGATTTTCAACGGCGTGGGGCTGGTCTACCTGTGCATTTTGCCCTGGCTCGTCCGAACGTGTGGCGCCAAGCGCGTGTTTACGTGGTCTATTTTACCGCAAGCGATGCTGATCGCGATGGCGTTCTGCAAGGTCGTTGAAATGAATGTGACGATTGTAGTGCTGTGCGCCATCACACAAAACACGGTGTTTGCGATGCAAATTCCAGTGATTATGCATGTGGTTGGGCATGGCCCAGACAATCAACTGGGTTTGTTTGCCGGGGCGTTCAATTCTGCGAATTGCGCTGGCCAGCTGCTCAACTTTGTGCTTGCGACGCTGCTGGTGCAAACGGACATGGGACACGCGTTGCCCGTGCTTGTGGGCGGCATCCTCAGTCTGGGGGCGCTGCTTGTAGCCCAATTCACGCTTCAGTTGAACATGAAGTCGTTGTAACAAGTGAATCGATGACACTTATAAACTTGGTGTTATCGATTGAAGTTGAGCTACTGAACGACACGGAAACAAAGACAACATCCTGTACACTTGGAATTTCTCCATGTTGTAACTCGGACCAAGTACGAGAAAGTAGCTGACTTTGGGTGGCTAAATATAGCCACCCTGCCCCAAGTTCGTCATAGTGAGCTAGCAACATGGGACCGAAAGCCAAGAAGAAGGAGCTCGAGCCTGAGGACAACGGCGTGACGCGACCTATGGTCGTGGCCAGCTACACAAAGATGTGCAGGTACATACCACAAGACAAGTCCTCGTCAGTCATCCACAAAACCTAGGGCGATTGGTGTGCCCATGAATTCGCACGTGTCCGACATGATCAAAGGCAAGGGCGAAGAGGCCGATGAGAAGTTGACGCAGGTACAGTAACAATCCCCTTTACTCACATACTGTAGTGCAAACTGACGTTGGCGTAGATATTACTTGACGAGGAGTTTGGCAACTTGGGCAACGGGGGCATCCGAGCCATGACGTGTGCGTTCCTCGGCACTGTGCCACACAGCAACACGGGGCCGTATCAGCATCTCGCGAACGTTCGCGTGTGGAACAATCCGATTGGGGACGAAGGCGCGTCGGCGATTGTACGTCCAATGAACCAGCCCCCCCTCAACCCCCAACGTCCCCCCTTCATGCTACTCCCGATTTTGTCGATTTGGCACTTCCTTGATGGAGTATTTGTGCGGTAGTCAACTTTGCTTTGCGAGGGCCATGCACTGGTAAACGTCGTGTACGTCGAGCTCATGGATTGCGACATTGGTCCAGAAGGGTTTGTCCACATCATATTCTGTTACCAACTGTGTGTGATATGTGCATCGTTGGGTAGGTGTGCAATGTTGGGCAACGCTGTCAAAGCCGAACACAAATCGCCTTTGCAAACGTTAAAGCTGAATTGCAACAATAAAATTGGCGACGACGGCGTGACTGCGTTGTGTCAAGGGCTATTTGAAAACAACGCGATCAAGGTATTGTCTATCGACTACTGCGTACAACTACACATATCCGCGGCCTTCTCCTCGATGGTTCAAGCTTGCGTTGCTAAATCACGTTCCTTTCTATGGCAGCAACTGCACTTAGATTTTTGCAACATCTCGAGCAACGGGGCGGTAGTTCTGGCCCAGCTCCTGTGCATGGCCAAGAGTGGCTTGCAAACTCTAAGTCTTCAAGGGAACGTGTTGGGGGATCCGGGGCTGTTGAATTTGTCCAAGGGGCTCAAGCGGTCCCAGTCTCTTGTCAAGCTCAACATTTCCGACAATGGCATTCGAAAGGTATTTTAATAAAATTGTGCAAGTACAGGACGGAAATCAAGTGGTAATTCGATTTGCATTTAGAATTTGTATGACGTATACAAATTTCGAAGTTGATTTTAGTGTTACACGATTGTTGTGACACTATTAGTTTGTATAGCTACACAATATTTTTATTCTCAAAATATGTTTGAGTACCACTGGGTGAAGATTTCCATCGTTACCTTGTATACTGGTAATCAACAAGAGTTAACGAGTGGTGTATATATTTAGGATGTAGAAGCGCTAAAGACGTTCCGCGACGCCATCCTACGCTGCAAAACGCTGTCGACGATCAAGTTTTCGTTCAACTTGATTGATGTTGAAGGGGCAGACATTTTACTGCCAGCCCTGGAATCGGTATATTTGTTTTACACTTTTTTATAAGAGGAATAGTGGCTTAGCAACTTGCTGTGCGTTTGGTCGTTTTAGGCTGAAGGGGCACGAATCAAAGTATTTGAAGTCGATGCGTCACTCCCCCCCGAAGTGTTTAAAAAGCTCAATCGCAGCGAAAAGGTCGACTCGAAAAAGAAAAAGGGCGGCAAAAAAGGTGGAAAAAAGAAGTAGATGTGGCGGCCCATGAATAAATAAATTCTACTAGTACTACGTATTAATAGTAGTAACTACTAGAATTCTGAAGTACAATTAATAGTATAACGTTACTTGTTCACAGTTAGTACTATCGGTACCATGGTTGCAGCGTAGCTCAACCTTGGCGAGGCGTGGCGTCGTTTGACCTGATCATCGGCGTTGACTGGCATTCTGGAAGTACAAGCTCACTTTTATGATTGGGCCTGTCTGGTAACTTTTCAAAAATATAACACCATTTCCTTTCAAAATGGGATTAACCAAAATGCTATTCTCAAAATGGAGGTAAATGGTCAATTTTGTAATATGGCGTTTTAAACCTCTTCGACGAGTAAATCCCACGTGGAATTATTGGATTTGGGTTAAAACGCTTCAAGCAAGACATATTTCAATTTTGATCAGATTTGTTGAATTCGGCCCCAAAATGGCGTGGGCCAGAATATTGTGTTGTGATCGAATAAAGTGGGACATCTCATCCGACTCAATTCTGATTGGATTAAATTCGACCTAATTATCTTGCCTTTGCTTGTTGCTGCATCATTTGGGGTCGGTCAGAGTGGTGCGGAGTATCCGCCAGAGGGAGGATCCCCCTGACGGATGCTCCACACCTCCAGTAGTACCAGCCTTACTGTCGTTGCTAGCTGGCGGGTTGCAGGCAAAACTACATTATGTTGTTCATCTGCCATGGTCAAAATGCACTTATAACCAATCAATGGATACAGGACATTCGGTCCGACTGTCTTCTGTCAATTTCTCACGTCTGATTTTGACTTCGCTTTTGTATATAATTAATATTACAACGAACAAGAAAGTCGGACAAACGGTCCGACGATCACTTGGTTCCTGTATATCCTATCCGACTTTTTCGACTAATGCAACATTTCGGGTTGCCAGACGGGCCCTTCTTCAGAAGTAATGCCGAAATTCTACGATTGGCTATACAGGTTTCATGAATATCGATATTGAGCCAATCAAAACGCTTGATTTGCCACGTTTTGACATTGCTGGACACGAAAGATGTACGCAGGTACCGACAAGTACGGCGGCGGCGTCGTGGGCGAGGACTTCAAGGATGCCGAGGCAGCCGCCCCCAACTTGGAAGATATTCTGGACACTGCAAGTGCCGAAGAGACGGTTGTCACGAGCATGCCGTACTCGTATTTGGACGAGGACACGAACGAGGTCGTGGAAGGCGTGAGCTCGGTCGTGCTGTCGTCGCGCTTGAATCCAGAGAGCGGCGGGCTGATGTGGGTCGAAGAGGAGGATTCCGCCGAGACGTACAAGAACGTCGTGTCCATGTCTCAGATGACGTCCATGCTGCGGGATCTGGACCGGAACGCTGCCTACGAACACGGGATTCGTCGGGGTATTGAAAAGTTCATCGCGACGCACCACCGCCGTCCCATCGTACGTCCCATCATGCTTTTGTTTGATCCAGCTAATGGAGCTCTAGGTGTTGGACATTGGTACGGGCACCGGCCTTCTCGTACGTACTCAGTATTCACCGCCATCCTCCATATCCTCTGTGATGACGCTACTCTCCTGTTGTAGGCCATGTTAGCCGCACGCCACGGAGCCGAACACGTGTACGCTTGTGAAATGTTTCAAACGATGGCGGACATTGCCGGCGCCGTCATCGACGCCAACGGATTATGCGACAAGGTCACTGTGTTCTCGCTGCGGTCGACCCAGCTGACCGTGCCAGAACACCTTCCCGTGCGCGCCGACATGATGGTATCCGAGCTATTCGACTCGCTTCTTCTTGGCGAAGGGCTTCTACCGACGCTCGCCCACGCGCGGGCGCATCTCTTGACTCCAGACGCCGTCGTGGTACCTCAGCACGCCACCGTCTTTGCCAAGCTTGTGGCCTCCGACACACTGTATCGCATGAACAGCTTCGACCAGACCCACATCGACTCGTTGGCGTTGGCACGTTCCAAAGACGCGTGGAAGTGCACGGGCGGCGCGCGCGTCGCGCTGCCTCTGCACATCAACACCATCCCAGACGTGGTCGACTTGACCGAAGTGGTGCCAGTGCTGTCGTTTGATTTCGGAACAACCCGTTGCTCCAACAAAAAAGCCACCACCGTTGTAACCGCCCTAGCTAGTGGCCGCGCGGACGCGATCGTGATGTGGTGGAGTGTCGACTTTGGCGACGGTGTCACATATTGCACGGCCAGCAGCGGCGCGCAGAACTGGCAGGACCACTGGGTCCCCGTCGTGTTTCCCCTCACGACGCAGCACGTCGTCGCACATGCCGACGCCGTCGAGCTCACAGCGTACTCGGACTCGCTTCGCATCTGGTTTAAGGTAGCCCATCCCCCCCAAGCAGCCACCATCAAGCGAGCTAAAGTAGACGAAAAAGATGATGATATTGCTGCCGCTTGCATCTGTGGCCTCCATTTGATCTGCAATGCTGAGCGAGTGAGCATGCTAACCAACACACCTCGCACGGACGCGTACGCCGCCGCCTTGCGGGACATCGTCGCCGGACGAGTCGCCCATCCGACCTCTGAACAAGACCGTTCCTCGCTGTCAGTTCTGGACATTAGCGACGGCTCGTTTGGCGCGCTCTTGGCGGCGTCAATAGACCAAGTGGCCAACATCACGAGCATCGAATCCAAGCAAGTGTCGGCGTTGATCTTTGAGCAGATTGCTAGCCACCACGCCCTGGACGACCGCCTGACCATCTTGGGCTGCGGCGTCAAGGGTCTGCTGGTGGAGCATCTGCACGGCCAAGTGCCCGTGGACATTCTCGTGGGCGAGCCATTTTACTACGCGATGCAAAACCTCCCCATTTGGCAAGCGCTCAACTTTTGGTACCGTCGCAGTGCGGTGGCAGGTACATTCATTCATTTCCCATCCCCTACACTTTGATTTCTCTTTATATTACCACGTCCGACTGTGCAAGTTTACTTACAGCATTGCTGCGTTTGACCTTTGTGGGGGTGAATGAGTATGTACGTTGATACGCCCAAACAGGTTTTCTTTCAAAGGTACCGACTGGGCTACCAAAAAATATGATATTTCAAGGCGTCAAGGATTTGGCTTGTCAAAAATGATATGTATAAATAAATGATATACGTGTCCAAGCTAGGACTGTACTACTTATTACCTGCCCACACTACGGTGATATCTAGGTCTTTCAAAGATACAACCAACGTGCTATGTGCTTTGCTTCTTAAGTGTTTTACTATTGTCTGTAGATCTGCTGTCGGCACGCGCAGTGGTATTGCCGTATCGAGCCAGCATTCGAGCGATGGGTGTGCAGTTCGATCACTTGCACGAGTGCTTTGGGACGGTCAACAGCGTCAGCGGCTTTAACCATGCGCCGTTCGATGCTCTCCAAGGCGGGTACTTGGACCGAGATTTTCCCTTCCCCACCTACATGTACCCGTACACTGCCGGAACTGCCGCCTTCGAAGTGATGCCCCTGTCCTTCATGGAGCCAGTGGCCCCGTATGACGCCGCCATCAACGTGCCGATCACTGGGCCCGTCAACGCCGTGATTCTCTGGGTCGAGTACCAGCTAGACGCGGCAGGCCACCACCACGTGGCCACTGGCCCGTCCGTCGTCCATGCCAAGCAAGCCGTGCGGTTCCTTCCACGGGGAAATGCATCCACTGTCGTCGAAGGGTTCAAAGACGGGGCGTTGCAACTCACAACTGCCGTGGACTTTCAAGCGGCTGAGGGGGTGCTCTCGTACGCGTTTCACGTGGCGAAAAGTAGTGCTTTCTAGTAAGAATAGCCAGTGCACATGAAAGATCAGTAGAGCCTCGTCAGGATGGACGAGTTGTGAACTATGTTATGAGTACATTGTCTATGGCATTATATCGGAATAGTACTACGCTGCATGCCCTACACAAGACCTCCGCCTCGGGTGACGCAATGTTTATCATCGTGTACTACATACTGTACATTTAGCATCCTGCTACGTAGGAGTAGCACCCCCCCCCCTTGAACAGTTGCGGTAGTGATCTCGTCGTATTCTACTTTGCATACACAGCACAGTATATATGGACGGTGGGCAGCGACGCCCCCAATCGTATGGTCGGTGTGCACCCACATCACAGTGACACTACGGTGAAGTACATATGTACTACCGCCAAGTTAGATTGGTAATTCAACCCAAGCCACCAACCGATCAAGTTTGTTCGAAGTGTTATATGATTCATTGCGCTGTAGTTCTCTTCTGTGTATATCGTTGTGGCCACGAGAGGTTGGATGGGCTCTGTAGAAATTTCACAACGTTGAGATGTCCGTTGTTCTTGGCTTCCTGCATCGCTCCTATCGTGCTCAGCCGCGCATGGTTTGTGTGCAAGAGGCGCACAACGTCCACGTATCCATGTCTCGCGGCCGTCTCCATCGCGTCTCTGGCCGCACTTTCGTCAGTTGGGCTGCGCTCATCGAGCCATCGGACGACCTCTACATGGCCATTCAACGCAGCGAACACCATGCATTCGCTGGCAGAGCATCGCTCAGGTCGATTCACATGGACCCATTGGACAATGTCCAGATGACCCATCCACGCGGCGCATTGCCCAACGTCCCGCGTGCACCCGCCAACGTTGTGTGCGTCCAGCCATTCAACCATGTTCAGGTGCCCGTACTGCGCGGCTACGCTCCACCGCTCGATATTTCTGCTGTTTTTATCCAAGGGGATGTGCTGCGCTAAATACTGAACCACCTCTACCTGGCCATACGCGACAGCTTCATCAAGGGAGCTCTCAAAGCGTTCGAAAGAAGCGTGGCACCCCTCCACGAACCAGCGCACGACGTCCACGGACCCCGAGGCGGCCGCCCATATCAACAGGTTGCCTGTCGCGTGTCGCGGCAGACATGACGCCAGATAGTCCAGTCGGGACGTGCGGTATTGGCGATACCATGGCTCGACGACGGCAGCGACCTCATCAAAGTCCTTGCGGAGGTCGAGTAGAAAGCGGCGACGTTTGAGGACGGCACTCAACGCCACCACTTCTTCAGGAACCCCTGTCTGGTACGACGTGATGAGAGCCAACAGATCGGTGGACCGCATCACACTAGACTCGCTCTTTCCATCGGCAAGACGTGGGAACTCTTGTCCTTCCCACGTAGACGATCGGCACGTGTCCATGGCAACGGTCAAGTGGAAAATTCACGTTGTTCTTTCTACTATGGTACAGTACAACTGGAACTGCCGTATTTCGTTTTGTTTTGTATATATTCTCTATACAGTACAGTGCACGTAAATATAATTTTGGTAAGTTATGTACCTACCATATTTTTCGTTGATTTGCACGGTGCAAAATTAAATAAATGCAATATATTTTAATATATTCCATTAAGTATTAAAGTACTTACTAGTACTGTACTATTACCCCTGAATTGAAATCAATTGTTCAAATTGAATTATATGGTGCAATGGTACGGCAAATACGGTAGTCATCTTTCATTGGTTAATAAAGCGCCAATCGTTGGTTCGAAACCGCTCAAAACTGGAATTAAGCACCAATCATATGTGCGAAACGACGGAAAAAGGTGCGACCAAACGACATGCAGCATTCATTTCGCAGCAAAGTTTGATTCACATATAACCTAAGCCCCCCCCCCTTCGCTCTGTTAGTCGTGGTGGCCCTATGAAGGTCCAAAGGTGGTAGGCAAGGAATCGTCGAGCTTGGAAGAATCTGTCTCCGACTACTTCAAAGGACAACTGGTAGTTGCAAGTAGGACCTGAACCAGTAACATGGTTTACACGAGAGCTACGTGGCAAGTCGACTCGTCTAGTTAGCGGCCTTGCCAAACTTCGTTCGAACGGCCGACAGCACAAACCCATACAAGTCTTCAATCAAGTCGTCCGACCAGCCTTCATTTCGCGGTTGCGCTACATCATAGGATTCGAAGTCCAACTACGAACCCCAATATAACAACGAGTTTGTGTTTTACCTGCCAGCCGGGCTTTGAGGTCATCTGGCAGCGTACTTTGCACATGATCAACTGCATCCCATACAGATACTTTTTGCGGCAACCGAGTGAGCACATGGTGGTGGGCCAGAAGGAACGCCCCAAGGAGCACCGCGTCCTCGTCCAGTTGTTGGAACGGCCGCTAATTTCATTCCATGGTCAACAAAGCCAATATCAACTTTTGAAGTCGACTCGAAATATAAAATGACCTAGCCAATTAAAGTGCACGAACCAAACATTCATCCAATCATCGATTCGTTTGGTTTGGCCATGTTATATAATGTCACCTTCAAGTGTGTTGTATACCAAAGAGAAAAGTCTAAGCCAATAAAAAATCACGTTCTGTTCCGTTTCTGCCAATCCAAACGTTTGACCCCTATGCATTGGGCAAAACCATATACCGTATAGTGCATATGTATTGCGACAGGTGATATTTTGTTAATCCATTGCGTCATACAAATTTGAAGTATATTGTTAACATGTTCACAAGTAAATATCAGTTATTACAAAAAAACTATCAGTCGCAATAGATTAATCCGTCGCAATACATATACACTATACGGTATAAATACCAATAGCTGTATACAATATAGTTTGTACAAGCTTAAATGAGATCAAATGGAGTTTCGAATGCTAATTCGCGAAATGGCTCACAAACTTGGGTGAAATGCACACAATACGAGCCAACACATTCGATGCATTAATAAATATACCAACTTGTATTGTCGATTTGATACAAATTTGGGGAGGGGGTGCAATCGAATCATTGCGCCGACCAAACCGATCCACAATCGATCTGATTGGTTGAATTTCATTGAGAAGGTTTTGATTGGCTAATAATTTTGAGCTCATCTGAGGTAGCCAATCAAATCGATTTAAATTCCAACGAGAAACCACAACACAACACAATGAAATTTGCACAATAGAACCAGCTCAAACATTGAAGTCGGCCGGTGACTCGAAAGGGTATTATTAGGGTATTATTCATCGGTATCGGTACCTGCACAAAGAACTCCTGCACCAACACCCGAGAATCGAGCACTTCCTGGTCTTCTGGCTCTGTATCAAAGCCAAAGCCTTTGGCCAGCGTCACATTCTCCTGAATTGTGTGGCCTTCGATGATGGTGGCACGGATGTGCTGCATGCACTTCCACAGCGCCGCGCGTTGGAATGGCGGGCCGCGCACCGACGTACCCGGCGCCAAGCAATCGATCGCAGGGTATACCTACAATGTATTCATTCCCATGTCGATGTATTGAAGAGTTTGTCTTCGAAACAGGAGCGACATTTGGAGAAAAGGAATCGACACTACACCAGATCATAAATGTATAGAAGAATTGAACCAATCAGATGGTTGGAAATCATAATCAATATCGAATCAGCGTATGACTTTAATTAGTGTGTATTTGTTTGGCATCACCACAGGGCATTTCTTTACATTCAAAATGTAGTCCAAACACCCGATCGATAGATTTGGTGAATCAGCACAAAAGTCCATTTATATATGCTGGCGATGAGTGAGCTTGGATATTTCTTGGACAATATCCAAGCTCTCTCAATGCCAGCACGATGTATTCCACAAAATAAAATAATATATATATATGGTTCTATCGTCCTCCAGGTCAAATAGAGAGCGCAAAATAAAACAAAACTATATATATATACATATATAAATATATATTTTATCCATTCCATGGGTAGAAACAATAGTCACGTACGCGTCGCATGGTCAAGTTCGAATCCAACAGCACGTGGTCGTCCACAATCGAAATCAGACCTTCCTGAAACACTACACAGACGAGCATTAGTAGTGTATACATGTACTAGTAGTAATACTAGTAGTAAATATACTGCGAACACGTACCACTGGCGACGTCTTCCTTGCCGGGCGTGTCGGCCAGCACGAGCGACGTCAAGGAGGTCCCGCCGCGCTTTTTGGAGAACTGCGTGGATCGCTCCATGAGGTTGGCGTGGCCACTAAAGCTCAAGCGGGCGGCTTTCGGCAACTTGACCATGTGAATCAATTGTTCCACCACCTACACTCACCATTTAGTCCATGAATGAGGATAATGGTTCCCCGGTTCAAAAAGGATCATATATTCTATCCTTTTTGACTTTGACGGATATATATATATATATATATCCGACATAACCAGAAGTGACGCCTATATCAAGAGATGATATATCTATCATCACTTCCGAAACCCGCCAACAAAATGCCCCAAAAATGGATAGTATGATTTTCACACAAATCTGTCAATTTTGGTTGGTGATGGTTGAAATCGCCAAAGCCATCAAAACAGTATGATTGGCTAAAATAAAGAAGGTTGCCTTATGATTGGCTAAAAAGAATGTAGGTTGCATCTTAAACTCCGCTTTATATCATAAAAGTTTCGGCAAATTGGTGAGCGATTTATTCAACACAACCGTACGATGATATTTTGAGTAGAACAAACCACAATATACTTGTCAAACAAACCAAACAAGAGCACTTTCCCCCATATATATATATATATATATAATTATCGATATATATATATATCATTCGCTGCAATAATACATTGATTGTTGACTCGTTGTCGTCGTTCGTATAGTACGTACCATGGTATGCGCAGACAAGTCGTCGTACACAACGATAGCATTTTTAGTCACGCCATCTTGCAGCCAGGATTCGGCGATTCGGCAGCCGGCAAACGGCGCCAGGTACTGCATGATCAGCGGCTGGCGGTCGTCGGCGGCTACCACGGTCGTGTACGGGAGGATGTCGAGCTGCTTGAGCAATTGCAGGATCTGAGAGACGCGCGTCGGAGCCTTCCCAACTGCCACATACACGAAGCGCGGCATGGCGGCAGCGTTGTTGTCGTGCTTGTGTTTCAGAACTTGCTGCGCGAGGATATCTAGCGTTAGCCTGGTCTTGCCGCTGGCTCTAAACGACGTAAACAGGGAAACCAAGTTAAAGTTGTTGTGAAATATATAAAGGCACACAGATATGGCAACATATGACACACATGGGGACGCGCCGCCGCAGAATGCAATGCTGGAAATATCATGCCATGGTTGTCGATTTGATAGTACAAATTTGGGGAGGGGGTGCAATCGAATCGTTAAGCCAACCAAACCGATCCACAATCGATCTGATTGGTTGAATTGTTTGCATTGAGAAGGTTTTGATTGGCTAATAATTTTGAGCTCGTCTGAAGTAGCCAATCAAATCGATTTAAATTCCAACGAGAAACCACGCCACAACACAATGAAATTTCACTCGAAAGCACAATATATATTGTCGATTTTCTTCAAATTTCCCGTTTCTTTACGGTTCGTTTAACCGAGCGCAAACCAAGCCGAGACATCTGATTGGGTAATATCCACTTCGACCCGTCGGGTAGAAAATCGAAATGGATTGTAGCCAATCAGCGACAAGCAATTTCGGATTGACCAATCGGGGAGATTGGTGCCCGGAATTCGATCGAACGGGGTCCGGAAATTCGTACCGAATCTCCAATATTGTGGATGATTCGACACGAATTCCCAGACCCCGTCGTATCGAATATCTCGCCGCCGAATCGAATTACGAATCGACGACGCTATTGGCTAATCCTTTTTTGAGTGGATTTGATTGGCTCGTATAGAAAGGATAAGTAAATTCAACCAATTAGAGCTCCAGCATGATTCAATATTGGTTTGACAAACCACGCGAATTTTGAAAGTTCCTAGCGAATAAATCACAATATTGTGGAAAAGACAGTTGGAGAATGATGATTCGAACCCAATCAAGTAATGAGCCAATCAGATGGCAGGAAACAACCTTCATCAACATCTAAATAGTATGTGTGACTTTAATTAGTGTGATTACAAACACCACAGGACCTGTTTCTTGTAAAACGAAAAATCGATCGATAGATTAGGAGAATCAGCATCCTACAAGTCTAAATGTTTGGGTAAAAGGACAGTATTTTGAATATAAATAGATTAAAAAAAGGTAAATTTGAAATAGCTTCTATAGGATCTAAAAATAATTATACGTATCCTGTAGAAAATTTAGGATTAGCTATAAATACTTTAATAGATATAATACAAGGTAAACATTCTTTTTGTTAAAAAATTAAAAAAGCGAAAAATCCTATTATAAATAGCACAAAGCATTGCATGTCAATGCCAGCCACGTCACGGAAATACACGCTATACAGTCGAGCATACTGTCGTGGATATATATATATACAATTTCGAAACAATTGGGAAATACTTGGCATCCCTCTCATCACATGTGACAGTGTGACGGGAGTGAGTTTGGTTTTACCGAGGTCCGAGGATACCGAAGCGATGGCCGTATGCCAGCGGATGCAAGCAGTCAATCACTTGGATGCCCGTAGTCCATGGTTCCTTGAGCATGCCTCGATCCATCATGGAAGGAATCGTGCTACGCATGCATGGAAGGCGCGGTGTGGACGGCGCGAGCGGCGGCGCAGAGTCCATGGCCTGTCCTAACGGGTCCACGACACGGCCTAGCAGGTCCCCTCCCACCGGAATTGTCAGGTCGTTGTCGATGAGCTCGACCTCCATGCCAAGGGACATGCGGCTGGCGTCGCCAAAGAACGCGACGACCGCGCGTTTCTTCTGGAGATGCAGCACCACGCCTTGTCCGACCTACCCAGCGTCATGCATGATACTGTAACGAGATCAACACGACGTACCACTTGGCGGTCTTCGTCAAACACGTGCACGGTAGAGTTGAGCGATGCGTCGCGCAGACCGGAAACTGTCCCCACACCCTGCGTCAAGGCCAAGAGAAGGCCCGTCGGAGCCAACTCGTCGTCGTCGCGGGTGATGGCTTCTTCCAGCTGCACTTCCACCGCTGACTTTTTGTGCACGGTGCTTCGCTTCACGCTCGTGACATCGCCGACCTGTACATCCGCATAGCCGTACGAGGACAATGCTCGGAAGAAGGGAGTGCTCCGAAAGCTGCTGCGACTGATGCTTCGACGCACCAACGCCGCCGCCGCCGTTCGCGCTGGGAACTTGAGGCCATTCATGATTTGACGTGCTTGGGAATCGCGTATCCGGTATCCGGATAATAAACACCACTCTGTTCCGAAACACATTTCCGAAACACATTTGTCAGGTCTGAACTCGTTTAGTTATCCGGATTTGTTTGTGGACAACGTATTACTATTATTAATAATAGCAGAACTATTAATAGTACTAGTATTACTAGTCTCGGCAAGGAAAGGTAAAAGTTCAACGGCACTACAGTAATACATATGGTGCATTTCAACTAAAGACTACAAAAAAATGCCTTGTCTTTCGGAAGCTATTCCAAATTTGTATTGATATTTTTTAGGAAAATAAGTCGTAATAACGATAGAACTGGTCAAGACCAACAGAAGTTACGGTTCAAAATTTCGATTGGTGAAAAATTGATCGAGTAATAGAATTTAAACCAACCAGCCTTTTTGTATGGAAATATATGGAGCCAGGCACATTTTGGCCGAAAAGGAGCATCAAGTATATCTTGGTCGTTGTATATAGCACTTATCCGTATGAACGTTTCCATTGTATCCGGATTATTCAGGATGTTTAACCTATTTACCAGATAAAAAACGTAAGTTAAATAATTTAACGTCAACATTACGGGGGTTTAACTGAAAATAACAGAGGCGTTTATAGTAAAACGTCTCCTTCTGAGGATGGCCGATCTGTAGTCTTTAGATGAAATGCACCATACCAGTGTATCTCCTTGGAAAAATTATTCCTCAATTGCAACTTCGAGGCCATTACTGGTACACGAGACGTAATGATTGCTTGACAGGACGTCACACATTCCGTACTGCTAGTATGTATTAATAGTATTGTGTATTGCACCCAAATTTGGACTTAGTGTTTTCACCAAATACTACGTAGTATTGTGCTTTCGAGTAAAATTTCGTGTTGTGGCGTGGTTTCTCGTTGGAATTTAAATCGATTTGATTGGCTACCTCAGATGAGCTGCTCAAAATTATTAGCCAATCAAAACCTTCTCAAAGAAATTCAACCAATCAGATCGATTGTGGATCGGTTTGGTCAGCGCGATTCGATTGCACCCCTCCCCAAATTAGTATCAAATCGACAATAGCATTTGAATCGATTTGATCTAATTTAATATGTAAGTTTGTACACACTGTACTACTTGGTATATTTGTGGTTTTGCCCAATACTAGGACTTGGCCGAATCAAACGTTTGGATTGGCAGAAATCGGACAGGACGTGATTTGATTGGCTTAGGCTGTAATTTACTTAGGACATCCAAAATGAATCGAAGAATCGGTAGAAGAATTGAGCCAACCCGATTCCAGGAATTCATCAACAGCTCATTTTAGTGTGTGACTTCAATTACTGTGAATTTCCGCAGACCAAACAATCGATCGTCCACGATGGATGGATGGATGGTATTTACGTATGACGTTCCACAACCAATGGATTTTTATATATTATCAACACAAACATTAATGGTTGGTTCTCAAGCGACGAAGGATAATGGAGACTTGCATCCACATCATCCAACACGAACGCTCGCGGCCAATATATACAATTGGGGCTACTACTACAGACAGTGTTGTTGCGTGGACTAGTAGTAGTAGTAGTACTATAGTAGTCGCCGACAACTACTAGTACTTGGTGCCGACGTTCACTTGGCCATTCTTCTTGTCCAGCTTTTCCATGGTCGAGACAGTCGTGTTTTGATTTTTCACAAATCGAAACGCGAGCCGCATGCCTTTTTTCGCTTCAAATTCGATCGTGTCCGAGATCGCCACTGGCAAATCACGTTTGCATAGCTCCTTGAATCTATATAAAAAAATAAATATAATCAAAATTCACGACAAATACAGCAAATCACGTTTGCATAGCTCGTTCAAGCTATATAAAAAAATAAATATAATCAAAATTCACGACAAACTTTTGAGCTTGTCAATTTCCAACAAAGCAACCAATTTAAACGCACCGTTGCTTGAGCACGAGCACGACTTCAGTCTTCTGGTCCACTTCGTACATTAGACCCACGTCGTTGTTTACATGCAGAAACAAATAGTTGTCATGCAACGAGCTCATCGAGATCTTGGACAGCTGCGCGATGGGTACCACGCGGCGCTCCTTGGGCTTGTCCATCTTGTCCGCTTTGATATTGTGGACGTTCATCTCACCAATCAAAAGCAGCCGAGTCTGGGCCACAAACCTGTCATCAACAACGTGAGATGGTTTACCAATGTCGATTGGATATATATATATATATAGGTCTTACTTTTCGTTGATTTTGTGGGTTTCGCCAGCAAACAACACGTGGCTCTCCTTGCTCGCCTTGAGCAACGCTAGGAGAGGAGTGTGCTTCTTCACATTCAAATAATCGCCCAAGTACACCCGGTCCAGCGTATCGCGGCGCCGCTTCTTCTTGCCAAACAACCTACATACATTTATATATATATATATATACATTTATATATACATTAATATATATATTAATATGTACTTTAATATATGCGTGTTAATAATGATATGGAATCTTAGGAATTAAAAAGTTGTAAAAAAATTCCAGTTTTCTATTTTCACGAAATATAGACAGGACCATTACTAGTGTTATTGTTAAAATCGATACACTGTACGAAAATAAAATACCGCAAGTCAACAAATTGATTGATCCAAAGGGATATATATATTGCAACCAAAGCAATATATATATTTATTGTCGTGATTACTGTATCTCTTGCACTCAATATGCATTATAGATATACACGACTCGCTCAATCCCCAATGACCATACATTATTTATTACCTGTGGTTTATCCCATTCAAGGCGACACAATGGATATATATATATATACATATATAATATCCAAATCATCATCACACAAGACACGATGTATATATATATATATATATATAGAGGAGTATGGAGCGCACCGTTCAAACTCGGTGCGGATGCCAAGCATAGCTTTGTAGCACTTGCGCGCGAGGTCTGGCGACATGTTTCGGCGCGTCTGGCGGCCCTTCCACCGAGAGCTAAACACCTGCACGGCCTTCTTGACCTTGTTTAGGTGGCGCACAGCCGCGTTGCGCTTGGCGTAGCTCGTCAAGAAACTGGCGGCGTTGTACACTTCGCCGGCTGCGAGGTGGCTGCGGAGGCGCGACGATGGCTGCAGGACCTTGGATGCCAACTGGTCCCAGTGCGAGTATAGACCCGCCACGGTGGCCTTGTCCGCAGCCCCATTGCGGCGCATCAAGCGATCCTGGCCATTCATTTCAGTTTGTTGTGAGGCCAACAATTAAAAGAGTATACGAGTGGATGGATGGATGGATATATATACCCAAGAGATGGAACACATGTAGAGTGGGAATGAACACATTCGAAAACAACATATATATATGAGTGGGAATATGTATACTACTGACTGTTGTTGTATGCAGGACACAACACAGGAAGCAAGAGTATTTAAATAAATATTGAATACAAAATAGAGATTTAAAATACAAATGTGTACATATATATATATATATTTATAAAAACAAAATAGGGATTTAAAATACAAATATGAACATATATATATATATATATAAATTGGAAGGTGGGGATATGTGAAGTACTACCTGCAGGTTGTCTCGAATGGCAGAATATCGCGTGTTCAAGTCCGCAAACACGACTGCGTATTTGGCCAACCGCGCACGGAGCTACAAGAGATTTAAAATATATATACCCATTTACTAGTAAAGATCTTCTGGCACAATGTTATCATCCATGTACAGTACAACGTACCAGTCGCCGGACCCAAGCGTCTTCGATGATTTTTGCGATCTGGGGCAGTTTGTCCTGGCGGAGTCGCTCGAGGGAAAAGAGGGCGGCGGGGTGCTTAATGAACACCTTGTTCCGGCCGAGGGAAAAGCACCCGAGGGACTCGATGTCTTCTTTGAACCGAATGATGGGCTGCGGAACCTCGTGGCCGTCGGTTGGCTTGTTGTTTTTGGCCGCCAAGTGCATGTGATACACTTCCAGGGGGGTCAACGGGCGCTGCTGGCCATTCGCTTCTGCCTCGCGTTGGGCCGACACGGGCTGGAGGCTCGGGAGCACGCCCACGTCCTCCGCCGTCAGCAGCTCCACCGTTGCTTGACGCTAATATATATACATGACCAACATGTAAGAAAAAACAATGGCAGCATAGTATTTATTGCAAATACATATATATATATATATATATATATATACATGGTCAAATCCGTTCGAAAGTGGCTTGCTTAAGATTTAGAATGGCCTGCCAATCAAATTTCATACTAGTTTAGCCCCGCCAGAAACAAACAGAAGGACATCTTGAACAACCATGTACACTATACATAGATCGAGTACGCTACATATAAGACATGAATCGATTATATTTCAACGAAAATACATGTGGGGGAAAGAGTAATAAATAATACTAGCTAGTACGAATCGATTATATTTCAACGAAAATAGATGTGGGGGAAAGAGTAATAATACTAGCTAGTACTGTACCGACGAGCAGTTGTGCACAGCTGGCCACGACGTGCGCGAGAGGATCTTGTACCGGTGCAGAAAAGTCGCGTACGTTTCGCGGTAGCAAAAGCCAGCGCGGCGTACGCGAATATTTTCAACTAGCCCGAGGCACTGCACCTGCGCAGTGACCAGTTGCTTGTTGATCGAGCCAGATATCTTGTTCTCGTTGGGCTTGATGCACCTACAACAACAATCATAAACTGGTAAGATGAAATCTAAATAGAAAAGCATGGACAATCATGATAATATCTACATAATGAGCCGATGGTAGCACAAAGTAGGCTGGGCTAGTAATAGAGTTTTCATACACGAGCACTATTAAACTCTTAAAACACACTGGTGGCAGTGGTTGTACGCACTATTAGGTCTAGTATACTCCTACTATTCGTACCAAACTAGTACTAGTAGAATTACTACTACTGGCTAGTACTGGTCTAGTTCTAGCAAGTCTTAGCATGTACGTGGCGACTACCCTCCAATCGATCAACGAAATCATTGGTGACACATTGACCAAACAATACTTTTCCAATATAAATGAAAAAAGATTAAAAATCCAACACCAGATGGTGCATTCATAAATAATAATAAAATACACAGATATAAGTGTACTTAATATTATTTAAATAGATATACGTGTATATGCACTTTATATTATTTAAATAGATATGCGTGTATATGCATTCTTAAATAATATACATTATACACAGAGATGTATAAAAGTACACTTATATAATAATCCATCGAGATTGTATTACCGGACGTAGTGGGGGTTGCACATGTTGAGGTCCTGGACAAGTGCATTCACTTGGGCGCGGAATTGAAACGACGTGGACGGAGGGCGCTTGAGTTTTTCTTTGTTCGATCGTTCATCTTTGAGCAAGTTGCGCACGAACGCGTTCGAGGACTTTTGCAACTCGGTGTACAATTCAGTGAAAAACGAGTCGATGTTGGCTTCGGCAAAGTGGCTCAAGTCGTACTCCACGACCCCTACCACCGCATAAATATATTAATTATATACATCGTTCTCATGGCAAAGCAACGACGTACGTACCAGCATAATGGCGGACGCTGAACACGCTGCCCTTGACGCGAGACTTGATAAAGTGCGGCTCCTTCACGTACGTCTCATTGAAGCGATGCATGAGCACATCCACAGACGTTTGGGAGATGGCGCACTGTTCATCCAGCAGAGGAAAGATCCCAGGCATCTTGGCGTCTTCAATCAAATCGCACACCACCTACAAATCAACCAAGTCATGTATATATATCACACGAAATCAAATATATATCAATCGACGTTGTAGGTGGTGGTGGGTGATACATATTTAATAAAATATATAAAACTGATAAACAGAAGTCAGGAAATCATATGTCAAAACGTACGATTCAAAAAAATATCTTGTTAAAGCATTATATAGTTATGAAAACATGTATAATATATATATATATATATATATATATATATTGTGTTTTAGATATGTCGACACGAACATTCGTTTGAACATATATATATTTTTACAAAAGAAAAGATCCGAAGAAGTTTAAGAATTACTATAATCGTATTTCGAACTAGAGAGCAACCTTTGCCAGCCAGCAAATCAACACACAAAACCAATCCAACGCGACCACTGGTACACAAATCAATACTTTTAAGTATTCTGTATGTATATATGACTGAAATATATATATATATATATATAATGAACCAATCCTACTCGACCACTGGTAAACATATTGATACTTTTACGCATTCTGTATGTATATATATGCCTGAAATATATATATATATATACATTCATCGTACCTGGTTGTTAAAGAACTGAATGTTGACCCACGCTATACCCTCCCGTTTGTACTCGAGTTGTTCGCTTTGCAGCGTCTGCGAGATGAACAGTTGCTGCAGCTTTTCGTTGACGTAGTTGATACAAAGTTGCTCAAAAAGGTTTTCGTGAAAGATTTCAAACCCGTAAATGTCCAATATGCCCACTGTTTGCGACGCCCGCGATGGGTTGTGGATGCCCTTGTTGACCTTTTCCACCAGCCACGTAAAGATGTTGTCGTACACGCACCGCACGACACTGTGCAGCACCTTTTCACCTGCGATCGTCACGTGAATATATATATATATATTTAAATATATATTTATATACCTTGGGCTGCCGTGAGCGGCACTCGCATTTCCGACCGGTTGATCGTGAGCGACTTGAACGTGAACATGTCTTCTAAACTGTCAGCGGATACCCCCATCAATTTGGCTGCGAGTTGGAGCGATTGTTTGGTGGTTGGCTACTCGTAATATAAACAATTAATACAAAAATAAATATTAATTCAGTCCGAAAGATCAAATTCCATTTGTCATGAATTCTACTATGCAATTGAAAACTGAATTTATGTACATATAAATGCCATACGCGGTGTCATATGAAACGTAAAAAACATCTAATTCGAGTTCTTATAATTAAGTAGCAAAATAAATTAACGGCTTAAAACACGTTAATGTCGAAATAACGTGAATAATGTGTGTATGATGACACGGCGAAACAGAAAAAACGTGCATGATGACACGTTTAAACAGTCAAAACGCTTTTGCCGTGAAATAGTTTAGACACGGTAGTCATGAAACTCCCCATCCATCCAAATATATATCTATAAAATCCAACCAACTTGCACACAATCAAATCGTCGACCATTCGATACTATAATTATGCACATAGAAATACATAATATATATATATGTACGTACGTCGATGGCACAGCAGGGGTTGTGGCTCGCGTCTACTTGGCTCACAAACACCACGTTCCCAAGGTGCAAAATCGCAGCCAGCTGCTGGTAAATCTGTCGCTGGTCGTCGTCTGCGATGCCGACAGCCGTCATGTGATGGCCGAGGTCGGCAAACTCGGTGCGGTCATTTACCCCGTGGATCGTGCGCTGTTCATGCTGCAGGAATGCGTATTTCGTGGCGTCTTCGAGGTGCCACTCGGCCTTGTCCGCTTTCGAAGCGCCTGCAAGAAGGTTGTAAAAGCAGTGAAAGTTGCGCTCTCCCGCCGCTTGTGTGATCACGCGGTTCTTCTCAAGCAGGTAATTGTGCACAAATCCCCCCACGACCTGGCCGCTCGGGTTCATCTGCAGCAGCATGTACTTGCCAAAGCGCGATGAGTTGTTATTGCGCACGGTCTGGGCGTTCCCGAACGCTTCTAGCACGGGGTTTGCTCGGATTAAGATGCGCCGGACGTTGTTGACGACTTTGTCGATGGCGTGCTTTTTGTCGTCGGATAGTTTTCTACTCGAAAAACATATTATTTATATATATATATATATAGGATCAAAAATAGTGTCACAATTATAGTCGCTTGATCCACAAATATGTCGGGTAGTGTTCTACTCGAGAAAAATAATATTCATATGTATATGTATATATATATATATATATAGGATCACAAATAGTGTCACAATTATACTCGCTTGATCCACAAATATGTGAATATATATATATATATATATTATAGAATTTCGGCGGGTGGTAAAAAAAAATCAAAATCGATCGACTTTTTCGTCGGAATCAGTTTTTGAATGTAAAACGGGATGTCTGTTTACACACTAATTTCAGGTATACATACACTAATTAGACGTTTGAATCGGTGACAATGATTCACTCGTTGGTGATGACAGAAAGCAACTCTGCTGAATGTGTACATGTATCACAAGCGTACCGAGACTGGTTGACGGCGAGGCGCGTGCGGGCCTTGGTGCTGATGTTGGCGATGTATTGCAGCACGTGCTTGGATGTTTCGGTCTTGCCACTGCCCGACTCACCCGTGATCAAGATGCACTGGTTCGCCTTGAAGTTGATCATGTGCGAGTACGCGCTTTCGGCGATCGCAAACGGATGTGGGTCGTTTTCATGGATCTCGCGCCCGGAAAAGTCTTCGATCAGCGACTCGTCGTACAGCGACTTGCCGTTCTTCTTGATCAGCTTGTACGGGTTCACCGCAATGAGCACAGGGCCGATGTACGTGTAGATGTCGTTGGCTTGGTACCGAGAGGATAGCTCATTGACCACCTCCGCCTCGCTCACTTGCGGCAGCAAGATCAAATCGGACACGGTCATCGCTCTTGTCTACTGGCTTTTCAATCGCAAAGTGATGTTTGTCATCCTTTCCCTCGTCGTTTCTCCCCAAGTGTGTAACCAGATTGGACCAATCAGCAACGACGAGGGCGGTACTCAAATAAGGGAATTTCACCCCCAAAAGATGAATGAAACTCGCAACGGGCGCGTTGTGTACTGAAATTGGACGCGGAGGCACTGGTTGCGGTGGGAATAGTGTGGCGATTGTGATCTGTCCATGACGCACTCCATATTGTGTGCACATGTATGGTATACTAGTGTGGAAGGGCAACTTCGTCGCCGCTTCTGTATGGCGTGCTTGGCATAATTGTACTGTACCAGTACAGTGCCGCGTACCCCCCCCAAGCCATAGTGACTGTCTGCTCAGTCAAGGGAATTGGATTGGTTGCGGATACGATACAAAGCGCAGTACACACTTCCCTACAGTACTACTGTATGAATGGTAAAAGAGCAACGAGTTGGGAAAGGGCCCCGCCGTGTTGCTCTTACGTTTTTACAGTTATTCCCTAACTCTATAACCCAAGACTTCGGTTGTACGAGTACCGTTACTTTATGTTACAACAACAGACTTATATCCGGGCAATTTTGTCCCCAAATCAGCGGGATAATCCCCAAAATCTTCAGTTTTTGGGACCCGTCCGAGCCAAATCTAACGAAAACACCCGGATGCACCAAATTATCCGTAACTTCGAGGTACCAATATTGTAACTAGATTTGGGGATATTTGGGGATGCGGTGGAGAGCACCTCGGACGCATCCCCAAATACAACGGTATGAGGAAGCCTATTCGACTTAAACTCCGACTTAAAATCATGTGGGTGTTCTATAAGTCGACATATAATTTCTCGACTTACAGCGTAAATGCAGAAGTGGGACATGTAAATAGATTGAAGAGTTCGATACTACTGATGAAACATGATTGGTTGCGTTACAAGGATAAATTCGGGTACCAGGTATGAGTCCACTGGCGGATGTCAATATAAAGTTATACTACGTAGTACTAGTACTCCGGAGTAACAATGAGAGATATGGCAATTGATACCGAGTCGTTGTTGGGATGTGACGATGTGAGTTGCGGGGTCTGAGGGGTGGACAAGTTGGTGGTGGTGGTGCCAAGCATTATTTTCGAGCAAACGATGGATTATTTCCTCACGAGGCACCATAACTTATAGTTAGCGAGACTTTCCGAGCGTACTTAATAGGGCACACCAAATCAGGTCAGTTTTAGAGCACTACGTTCGTCCATATGTTTCTAAATTACCGTTCCAATAGACCAAGCCGAAACCCGTAACCTCGGAACCCCGATACCCCATAGCACTGTACTAGTAACCCATTAATCCCTAAATCGCGATGGATATATGGTGCACGCACGTCATCTAAAAACTTCCAACTGGCCAAATCGAAAAGTGGAGGTTTTATTATTTAACGTACATTAAGTGTACGTTAAACCCAAAACAAAATACGTTAAATACCGATTTCATGCGTTTTATCACTGGAGTAGGAGGTTAAAGGTCCCAACTGCATCTGGATATTATATACGGATAAGAGTCACATACAAAAATCAAGATACATCTCAGCGGCCACCCCAATGGCCAAAAATATCCAAACGCCCATGTAAAATACCGCTAACGTTACAGTTAGGTTAAATATCTATTTCAGGACCAATTCATCACCAAATTTGAATCGGAGACGTAGAATTTCTTCACCACATTGAGATCTATCGAGTATACGTCTCAATTTGCTGAAATTTTGAGTACTGAATATGAAATAGAAGTCAGAATTTTGTGAAAAGTTGGTAGTTTATAGATGACGCGCACCATACAGTACATGTAATGCTCATTCTCCGGGGTTATGCACATCGCCGGTGGTTAGCTATCGCTACAGTAACCCCCCGCCAATGAGCCTAACCCCTAGTACCACGTGTGAGAGGTTACTATGTAAGGTATTTTCATTATAATACATGTATGTCGAGTTTTACTCGGAATTTATGGCAAGGAAAACACTTTATGTTCCTATTAAGTACGCTTGAAAAGTGCCTCAGTGGCCCAACTTTGATCGAAATTGCTCAGGCTTCGCTCGGAAATAATCCATCGCTTGCTCGAAAATTATCTTTTTCCAGCCGAGGTCCGTCAGATCTCTAGTCATAACAGCAACGCCAGTCGCCTACACGTGTATGCACTGTGGTTACCTGTGTTCATGTGTCGGCACTCAATATTCAACATTGGATCTAAAATTGGCTGGTCATGCAATAATTTCAGCCAGTAGTTTGGTGCGATTTTTGGAATGCGTTGGGGAGCGTTTTGATTGGCTGTTTGCCCATGTCGACATTTCCTTGGAACAGGTGTGATACTATTAATAGTACTTCTACAGTGTGAGTGGTTTTAACAGTGAAGCGATCAAGCTGGCCGAGTTGCCGCAGACGTTCGACAAGCTCGACATGACGTCGGACAACCGAACGCGCGCGGCGGTGACCGACGCGGCCATCAAAGTCAGCGCCCACCATCATGTTCAAAGCCCCGAGCTTGGAGTTTCATAGCGCCAGTGGTACTACTAGTAGCATTGCCAGTGGGGCACCAAGGATGGAGTCGAGTAGGGGCTTCCCGCCCAAGTCGATGGGATTGGTAGAATTGAAGGGGCAACTCGCCCGCATTCAAAGACATTGACGGATGCCAAGTACGATGAATCGTCAAAACAATACTAGTTTAAAGTATTGTCAATTGGAATCCATGGGTAGCTAGCTGCACTACCCATCGTAAAGTAAATAGAAATATGGGTAGCACATTGAACCGAAGGATGATGATTGCGGTGATTCTTTGATGGATGTACTGTTCAGCGAAGACTGTCCGTGCAAAGAGCCCATCCAGTTGCAGCCTCGCGAATCTGCGGCAAACTCCACGGCTGCTATGTCGACCACAATTCTTATTTCCGTGTGTTGTCGTACAAAAGTTGGTGGGGGAACGTAGTTGCAGCCTTCACTACTGTGTGAGGTACTATGCACAGTACCGCGACTTGGAATACATTATTGCCTTGTACGGTTGCAAGTGTTTTCGCTTCTAGCTGTGGCTTGGTCGGTCTACTGTCGAGGGAATATGAGCTAACTATAGCGTGTGATGATGTGTGATCACGTATGGTAGCATTGAATTCAGTCGTTTGAGAGTGACTTGAACAAGTGCATCGAAACGATGTCACACAACACCCATCAAGTATGCAAGACATGCTTGTGTAGGTGAGGGGTTACTACTGCATTTGCTTGATCCCCGGGTGACTTGTGCCTTACGATCGCATTCAACACCTGTTCGCTGCAAGTGCCCCTTGTTCATTGGTGCCACCGCCGCATCGACCCTTGGAGATCATCACTATGTCCCCACAAGAGGCCGAAATGCAGCTGGAAGCGTTGGCCCTGGACGGATGGAGCTCGAGCATCGTGACAAACTTAGAAAACGCCCAGTGGACGGAGCGCAAAGCTGGCTTTGAGGCGCCGGAAGAAGTGTTCAGGCTCGTGTCGTCGTGTACGTGAGTTCCCAGTCCAAGACACTCAAGGTGGCCAACGTGTACGTACTCAAGAGCACCTGCGATAGCTACCATTGCATCGTTGTGCGTGTCGATGGGGTTGGGGGTCGTGTCGACGATGGTGCCCCGCGGTGGACAAGATGGGTGACTGAAAGGTTAGGGAGACGGTGCGTCCCATGTTCCTGGCGCTGGCCGAGCTCGTCGGACTGGAGTCCGTTTTGACCGCGATCGTTCGGCACAAGTCTGTGATCAAGACGACCCTGGCGCAGTTCGAGTGCCTCGAGTTCGTGTGCGTGTGCGTCGGCGACTTTGGCGTGTCCTCGTGCACCCCAGCAGTGTCATCGAGTACGTTAAGGGGCCGTTCGGCAAGGCGTCGAGCAACTCCGAGACCCGCATGTCGGATGTCGGCCAACGCCGTCTTCGGCACGTTGTACGACCAACTGGGGGACGCCATGCGGCCGCTGCTGAACCTGGAGGGGTGGAAGCCATCGCCCAAGGACAGCGTTGTGGCCGTGTTCGAGGGCGTGGGGTTCAGCCCAATCGTTTGCGGGGTCTCGGGTGGCCAAGACGGATGTGGAGGGAGGAGGGGGTGCTGCGTCATCTGGGGTGCTGCGTCATCTGGGACGCTGTTTGGCCTTGTGGACGTTAGCGCCCAGAACACAAAGGAGTTGCTGGTGGACATGGCCAACGAAGGCGACAAGGTGGAGTGAAAGAAGCGGCTGGGTGCGATGGAACAAGCCCAGCGGATCTGCGACGAAGCGGGCTTGTCAATCGAGGGGGTGGTGGACCTCACCAAGTCACTCAAGGCGCGCCTGAGTGACTCGAACGCCAACTTGAAGACCAAGGCTGTGCAGGTGATAGGGGTTGTGGCCGCCAGTGTGAGGCCGTCTGTGGCCAAACTAGCCAAGCTCGTGGGCTCCAACCCCGTGGTGGGGGTGGCGGACAACAAGGAGGCGATCAGCAGGTGTGTCTCGACTCGTTGCTGCCGTTCGTGGCTATGGCGCTCAAGAACCCCGGTGGCCGCGCCGAGTTGCTCGGGTGGACCGTCGAGATGACGCAGATGATTGGTAGTAAGGTGGATATACGCAGCTTTGTCGAAAACACGATCGACGCGCTGTCGGACAAGTCGGCGGGCGCGTGCGACAAGATGCTCCTGGTCGAGGTGTTCAAGAGCGTGGGAAGGGACACGGTTCACACCGGGTGCCGAGGTATGGTGCCGGCCAAGATGCGTGCGGTCAATCCGATGATTGCTCGCGCGACAGCCACCGCGTTTTGGAAGTGGGGACGTTGAAGGCAATCCAACCAAACCCCCTGCCGCCGATGTGTCCTACTCGTCGTCATATTAGTCTCTCGTCAAAAATGCTGTCCGAGGCGGATGCATGGCAGCGCCATCCCCCCAAGCAAACTGCTTGTCCCGCCCGTTTACTGCCAAACCCACATCACCAAAACAACAGCATACACCATTGGACCAACCAGCACGGGAGCCGCCATCGATGTACAAGACGTCTCGGCTGATACAATCGGCGGCCCCGCTTAAGTATCAAACGGCGACGCCGATTACGCCGACTTTGTCTGCGTTCCAGCCACCCACAACGAGCCCCCCCATCAGACTCCTCTTCCGTCGTCGCCAGCGGGGAACCAAGGGTTGAAGCCACCTCTGACAGGCCCCGTGGTCACTGCCAATGCCCCCAACATTCCCGTGTCGTCGCCCAAGGACCCGTGGACGCTGTTGTTTGTGCCTTTGGAGCGCCCCTCGTGATGCGCCAGGGGTTGACGGGTATTTCCGTCTCTCTACGCCCTGTCGGCGTCCGGGGACGACGTGTTCATTAACGCCGGCGCGACTTAGGGCTCCCACATTGAGCGCCATGTCTTGTCGCTGTGCGTGGCGACCATATCGAGCGGGTGCTGCTAGAGGCAGGTGCGGAATTCTTGGAACCGCGCCTCGGCGGCAAGCACATCATGATGACGACGACCGCGTTGCGAATTGGTGAGGTGTATCCGGCCATGCTCCACGTGCTCGAGCGCATCGTCAGTGGCAAGATGGGCGAGTACCAGAAGCATGATGCGGATAACAAGATCGCAGGCCAGCCGAAGCTGGGGCTGTTGCTTGCCAAGTTACTCGTCAAAACCACGGGGCGGGAGCTGACGCTGCCGACGCCATTTGTCCATGTGGATGTCGTCAGCATCTGGATCTGCTGAGCTGAAAGCGGTCAACCTTAACGGCGGCGGTGGCAGCGTCACATTGTGGGTGCCGATGCCTTTGGCGACATGGTTAAGAACCATCCTGAAAAGAACTATGTGCAAGTGCATGTTCCGGAGCTCGCGGCTCACCTTCCCACGGGGGTATGCTGTCCTGATGGGTTTGCCACCACGCACTACTTCATCCAAATGCTGGTGGGGCACACAAACGAAGACTTCGTCGTAAAGTAGAGATGGTAGTTAATTGCTCTTTGTTAACTACAGTTTGGGAAGTGTATATGAGGACCCCAGGATTCCTCCACGCCACACTTCACAGGAGCCCCCCCTTGAGGGGATTTTGGCCAAGTACTTTATTGACTACAATGAATGGGACCGTGGTACACGAATGCATGTACTGATAAGTACTACGTAGTATATAAGTATATTGCCCATTACATGTTGAGTAAGATTGGTATGTACTTCGAAGTATGTATTACGTAGTATGTTATAAACATGCCACTGTGAGGATGATAGCTGCGGGCAACGATACCCCCACGAGCGATAGGCCTGCGGACGTGACTTGCGGAGCGGATGTCACCTGCGTCGAGGTGCTGCTTGGGGTTGATTGAGTAGTTGGCGCTGACGACGTTAGAACAATGCTAATCATCGTACTTGGCATACTTGATGAGGTGGTGGGCAGAATCGTATTTGTAGTGGGGGTGACGCGACTAGTTGTGGGCATGGGTTCGGTCGCGTTTGCAGTACACAGCTGTGCGAACAACGCTGCGTCGTCACAAGTTGTCAAGACGGCGGCCTTGTGCAAAACGTAGACGCACTCAGGGACGCTGCACAAGGTGGCTTCGTTCGCTTTGTCCACATCATTGATATCCAGGCCAGTCTTGTCGGCACATCGGGACCAAATACCCTTTCCTGCCATCTCAAGAAGCAAGCCGCGTTCGCATGGAGGGCGCAGACCAATTGGTTGGGCCTCAGCTCCGATCAAGGTTAAGGCTGCCGCCGCCAGGGTGAAGTGAGCGTGCATGGTCGTTAAGGTGACTGACATGAAGTTGACTGTGAAAGGGCAACAGATGATGGACTTCCAAATGTTTGCTTATCCGGACAAGCCTTGCCTTGATTTCGTTAAAAAGCGTTTAACGTGTTTCTCCTGTGTTTCGGAGTAACGTAGAAAACCAATTTACAGGTGCTCGAACCATTTACAGTTAATGGTGCACTTGGATCAGCCAATCAAATGTAGTAAAAATACTGGGAGATAACCTCCTTAATCTAATAATTACACGAAGTGAATTTTGGCGCCTGTCATGCACGATCGCGATATACACGCGTTGAGCTTGACAGAGCTGTTCAAGATGTGATTGCTGGGCGAAACGGGAAGCCTGTGGTAGCGTTCTCCAAGATACCCTACAACACCCTCATGAAGTGTGTGCACGCGACAAAGGCCGGCACCACCACGACACCAAAGCGCCGCGGGCCACGCCCTACCATGCCGACAAGCTGTGAAGAAGACCTGTGTCTATTACAGTAGTTTTTGATGTTCTTGCATCGTATCACTCATCAGGAATTATTGAATTGTGTAATTTACTCCAAGTTGTATTACTTTTTTGCCATCGAATGCGACGCATCTATTTCAGCAGTGGATGTGGACGGCGATTCGTAAAGCCATTTTGAGGAGATTTGTGAATGACGGTAAAGTTATAAATACTTTCATTGTACACGTATGTATATATTTCTCACGAGGCTTATTACTACTGTAGTCACGGGTGACTTGCACTCCGAACGAAAGAAGAAGCGAAGAGCGGTGCTGGTGCTGTGCCCGTGTCGCTGCCATGATGGGTCTCAAGCCCTTGCCTAATGGTCAAGTCAAAGCCAACCACAAGAACGCTGTTACGTTGTAGTGTAATTCATCGCATTACATGAAATACCTTTGCATGTGATGTTGGACCTCCAATTTTCGTGCACACCTGGTTGTGGATTCCTAAAATGTCGGACTCGCGTCAATTTCAAAAATGGTCACTGTCAGTTACTCACAACTGTATAATTGCATGACCTGTCTGGATTTAATATTTAACTGCTGAAATTACATAACCTAACCACACAAAAAATATGCAATTGGGGATACAAACTTTAAGATACTTGTGTGCACCAATAACTGGTTCTCACGTTTTGAGAACATTTGCTTCGAAAATGGT
Source organism: Aphanomyces astaci (assembly GCF_000520075.1). Taxonomy (NCBI): domain Eukaryota; phylum Oomycota; class Saprolegniomycetes; order Saprolegniales; family Verrucalvaceae; genus Aphanomyces; species Aphanomyces astaci. The sequence continues at coordinate 738,160 of NW_009798280.1, forward strand.
ATTTATGTCTGTCAAATAGACCGTGAAACACAATTATTTGAATGCCCAATGAATTAACTCCGCTTTGGCCTCATCCAGCACTTTTCGGAATGTGAATCTGATGCATCCATGCTGAGCTTCGTTCCTTCCACCGCAGCGTCTCGGAAAAAGAGTTCTTAAATTGGTTTTCTATGTTAGTAACGTTTTACTGTTAAGAGGTAACTTACAGTGTGCATTTCACCCAAATTTTGAGTTGTGAGTGATTTCGCCAAATAACATTCGAATCCAATTGATCAATCGTTTGCATTGGCAGAAATTCGACAAGACATGATTTGATTGGCTTAGGCGGTTTTTTAACCCATAAATATAAGACATTCGATTCTGCAGAGGGCTCCAGTTTCGAATCGATTTGAAAATACTGTAGTGTTCGCACGACGGACACGATAATCTTACCTGGTATGTATAGATAGCCCTCGCAACGACTAGCTAGAAAGGTGGTAGTTGTTCTACCAGGGTAGTAACGTTTTGCTTTGATGGCAACACAACACACTTGAAGCAACCGGGTAAAAGTGAAACCGCCACGACCATCGCGCCAGTTACGCGATCCACCGCTGGCGCCTTGGTCCTCCTTTGAGGGTCGCACTACATGTCCGCGAACAACATGAGGGCGGCGTCCCCAGCAAAGCCGTCTCCGTTGGGTTCGCCGGCCGGGTTTGCATCAGTCGTCCGCCGCACGGCGCACCTGAACGACTCCATGTTCAAACTGCCTGAATTGATGAAATTGCACCATGTATTTCAACAACGTGGCGCGCTCAACGAAAAGCAATTCGTGGGCCACTTCCACGCGATTCTGGAAACCAACGCGTGGAGCCCGACGCATATCTCGCAGCTGTTTATGAAGATCGACGCCAATTCCGACGGGTCGGTGGACTGGGACGAGTTTACCAACTTTATGTTTGTACATTCGCAGTCCGCCCACGACGCCGCCACCCAACTCGCGAGCGTCGCGTTTGTTGTCCCCCAGGACGAAAATCTCGTACGTACTCTATGTAGTAAGTACTTCGAATAGTACTAGTACGTTGCGATCGCCCTTGCCAGTACCCCCCATACCCCCTCTTGTTTAGTCGTTGTTCTAAACTCGCGCTGCTGTATTACACAAACAGCTACATCAGCTACTACTGTAACCCCTTTGCTGTAGTCCATCGTTGTCGTGTGGTTGAAACTCTTGTTCGTTTTCACACAAACACTGTTACATATTGTGAATGCACCAACTACTACGGTAGAACGACACGCGTCAAGGCAGTTCGTCGTCGTCACAGCCTCGTGTCCGAGATGTGCTGGTGGCTTTCCAGCCGCTGCCCCCTGGCGCTGCCTGTGGCCACTTTGTCAGTTCATCCCTAGACGGCACGATCAAGACGTGGAACGCAGGGTGGACCCCGCTAGCGTCGTTTCGAGCTCTTGGGAAGACCACGAGCAACTGTGTCACAGCCATGGCGTATCTGCAAGCCAGTGGCAAGATCGCGCTGGCATCTCTGCACGGGGGCGTGCAGTTCTTTGACCTCGTGTCCGCCGACAAGACGGCGCAGTCGCACGTCCCATCGGGGGCGCTGCACCACGCGACCCCCCTCGCCCTCTGCGCCATGGTCGACGACGACACAGGTCAGGACGTGCTGTACATTGGCGATGACGTCGGCGGTGTCACCAAGATTGCGTTTGATGCGACGTGGCACTTGTGTGACGGCGACTGCCCCAGCCACGTCACTGTGACAATGCAAGGATGCGTGGTCGCTCGCCATGACCGACATACAGATCATGTGACGCGGTTGGCATTTGTCACCGACTTGAACAGCGTCGTGTCGGCGTCCCGCGACGGGTCCGTCAAGGTAATGTCGAACTGTCTCGTACGAACGACATGATAGATCTATGTCGACACGAAATGATATATATATATATGGCCAACACGGCAGGATGATGTATATGTTGAGAATTGTGGTGGGGGTATGTATATAGGTCGTGGACGTGCACCGAGGGGTATTGAAACGGCACTTTGCCTTTCACCGAGGCGCCGTGTATGACTTTGTCTGGTGCGGTCGTCCGAAATTCTTTGCCAGTTGTGGCGTCGAGCGGGAAATTTTGCTGTGGAGTCCGTTTTCCGAGAGTTTACTTGGGCGACTAAGGGGCCACAGCTGTTCGATCAAGGGGGTTGTGTGGAACGAAGAAGGGCAGAACTTGATCAGTCTCGGACTCGACGATGGCAGCAGTACGAACCTCGTATTTCTAGATCCACTCTAATTAACGGTTCTAGTTCGCGTATGGGATGTCCGACAGCTCAAGTGCCTCCAGACCATCCACGATGCCACGCATGACAACCGGCACACAAAGTTGATTTACTTTGACCAGGCGTCGAAGCACTTGGTTACGTGCTCGAGCACGGTGAACCAGTGGCCTATCCATCACGCCGCCGGGCCGTCCGAGACGCTGCAGCCCCATGAAGCCCCGATCATTAAAGTGCTGTTCAACCCGTCGTTCCTACAGCTGGTTACGATGGATGCCCACGGGCACATTGTGCTGTGGAACGTCTTAGATGGGAGTGTGATCTCGCACTTTTACATGGCCAACACGACCATCACCGCCGCGGTATGTACGACCCCTGGTATCACGACAACCAAGGATACGTACATAGTATATATACAATCGTGATGTACAACCACGATTGGATCATGGTTTGATATTACTGTAGGTATATAATATATATATGTTGTAGGCCCTGGACGACACTGGACGACGACTCATCACTGGCAGCAACGTTGGAACGCAAGTAACGATTTGGAACTTTAGCAACGGCAGCCGCCTCACCACATTATACAAGCGGCGCCACCAATATGCATTAACCTCCTCGACACCACTTGACCGCGTGGCGAGAGCTGCCGCCGCCCCCACCATGCACACCCAGCCGCCCCCATCTAGGAAATCCGCCCCCCAAGCCAATGAAGTCACGGGGGTCGCGCTCATCACAGTGTCCGTGGCCCACTCGAGCGGGCGCGGGTTCACTCAAGCCAAGTACATCCTCAGCGTGGGCTGGGACCGACGCGTGTATGTGTGGCGGGACAGCCTTGACCAAGCGTATGTGAATCGCATGCCCGAGGACTTATCGGTGGGGCACACGGATGACATCCTCACCGTATCGTTTTGTGCGCAAAAGTTCATTGCCACCGGTGGCATGGATGGCTGTGGTGCGTCGCGTATATCAATATTAGTTCTTTGGTTGCCTCAATCACGTACGTTTTGTGTATAGTCATCCTGTGGGGCTTGAATTCGGGCGACGTTGTGGCCAAGTTTCCGTTTTCATCTAGTACGTCTATACGTTTCTCAACCAAAAACGACCCAGGGCATGTTGATGTATTTACGACGAATGAATGCTCTCCTCAATGTAGGCATTGAAACGTTGTTGTACCCCCGCAAGCTGGGCCTTTTGATCGTCGTGACCAGCAGCTCATCTGTGTCGTGGCTCAACCCCCGGTTCAGTTTGCACCATGCGACGGTGGACCTGGCGGCGACGTTGCACGCCGACATCCGCGTCGCCAAAGTCGACACGGATGGCATGCTCGTCATCTTGGCGCTGGCGTCGGGGGAGGTGGTGGTGATGCAAGCCAGCGACCCGCAGCAAGAACCTGCGATGACGTTGCGGCAGTTGCATCGGTGGAAAGCGTACGAACCCGACCAAGACATCAAGGCCATGGAGTACATTGAAACGTCGGATGTGGTTGATACGTTCGTCGTCACGTCGAGCCAGGTCTCGATCAAGCTGTGGACGCTAGGGGGGGTACTCGTGGGGCTGTTTGGGGGCTCCACGTGGCACCTCCACGACGCCCTCTTGATGTCGTTCAAAGCGCCTTCTCGGGGGGTACATAATGGAGTTGTCGTTGATGCCGTCGCTACGGTACACAAAGCATCATGCCATATTGAGCTTTATAGACTTGTTTTCAGGATATACGGGGGTGGTAATTGTGCTCATTGTAGGACAATGCGAAGGCCATCGACACCTACAAACGTGAAGTGAGCGGCCTTGCGACGCGCGGACCCCCCGCTGTGGACGATGTCTGGACGCATCATGACATCCACGGGACGCTCATTGACGTGCTGACGTTGACCTCGATCAGCCGCAACAAAGGGGTGCTGGAAGGGCTGGACAATGCAGGAAATGTCGTGGAAGTGGCGTTCCACGATCTGTACGACATTCAAGAAGATTATGCGACGTGGTCCCGACACGAGTTTCTCACGACGTTGGTCGGCCGCGTGTGGCAAGAGCACAGCTGGGCCATTCCGTTCAAGGTAAGCAAGCAATGGGGAAGAAGAGGGGGGGGTATATAGTTTCTATGGGCAAAGAATCCACCAGCAGTTATCAAGGGAGGGGGGGTTTTGGCTTCCATGTGGAGTTGTGTGTGACACAGTATGTCGCCGCCATGTATTTATGGTTCGACGAACGTCCTTGTTTAGGCCATTCGAGCCCATTTTAACAAGAGTGGGGTGTGGCAGTTGGTCGACACGGCCAACAACATGCACTCTCTTCCATCCGAAGACGCATGCAAACAGATGAACTATCGTCCGTTTCGGTCGCTCGCGCTGCATCGCTTGGTCGGCCAAGCTCAACCCCCCTTCGCCCACGCCGTCCAGCCCACGGGGTACCTCACGTTCGTGGAAGGACACAACAAGGCCACCCCTGTTACAAAGGCTACGACTGACCCCCTCCAACACACACCGCCCTTGTTTTCGCCTTCAAAGTTCAAAGACAGCCCTAACCACACCCGCGCCACGCGACCCCTGGTGGTGCCAGATGTGAGAACCAGCCCCACCAAGTTGTCGTCCGAATGTCGCGCCCTTCGCTTGCCCCAAGTGGCGTCGTCCTTGTCGCCGACCAAGGAATCGACTAATGGTAGTCCTTCCCCAAGTTGCTGGTCCCCCCAACGACAGGCGGCGTCGCCCAGGCAACCCCCCCAACACCGACGGGACGAGCGCAAAATACACGCGTTGCAAGCGGCTCGGGGACCCCCCGATGTGCCACTGAGCAAAAAATGGGATTTTTACCTCCCCGAAGTAGACAAGTATTAGCCCCATGCTATTCCCATAATAACAAGGACTGCAAATAGGATTTGACCGATCCAGTCAACAACACAAAATATAGTCCATCCGCGAATTATACTTGATTATCGTCACAGTGCTCACTTGACAAAATACAAGGTTAAAAACAATCGATAGTTTGTTACTGAAGTTTGTGAAGCGTCCCGATGGTGCTGGCGTTCGATTGGCCAGTTGAATGGTATTCTGGGTTTTGATTGGTTAATTGATTGTCAGTCGATTTGTGGTGTTTCACTTTCGAATCAACTGACAACCGCACTTTGGTATTGCAAATAGCAACCACAAGGCACAATCTATCGTTACACCAGTGTAGTGTGCTTAATCTAGTTGTAAAAGGCAATTTCATGATCACATTGTCGTTTGCTGAAATACGGTAAAGTACAAAATGTCACGGAATGGGGTGTCGAGTACTAGTTAGTTCATGAGGGTTCACACCACCCTTAGCCGCCATCTACTAGCTACTACTACTACTACGTACTAGTAGTAGTCTTCCTCTCTTCCTTGGTCCAGTTGTTCTCGGTTAACCAATATGCACGCCCGTCAGCGTTTTAGCCAGCACTGGCCCCGCCGACGTCTGGATCACTTGGCCCTTGTACGTGGCTTGTCGGTGGTCATCCGTTTTGAGGTCGGCGCTCAATTTTTCCCACACCTTTTGCTTCTTCATCTGGCCTTCCGACACGGGATCGCCCGACTCTGTGGCGATGAACACGCGCTCGCCATTCACAGCGCCTGCGGGGGGCTCCACAAACTCGACCTACCAAACACATCTCTCTTGATCAGCATACCATTCAAAATAGATGAAAAGCATCTATCTCACCACGTCGTGCGCTTCCGACGACGCACACAGCACCATCCCATTGGACTTGAATCCCCCTAGCTTGGCCGCCTTGATGTTAAGCAGCACGAGGCACCGACGCCCCGTCATCTCGGCCAGCGAGTAAAACGGTCGAAGTCCCGACGCAATCTGCACCGGACCAGACTCCAAACCAACGTCGATTTCTTCGCAAAACAGCTTGTCGCTGTCAGGGTGATGCCACGCCTTGATGATCGTGCCAACGCGAATATCGCAAGACGCAAACAATGGCAGGTCCTCCTTGGCTTTTTTGGCGGCAGGTGGCGGCGCGGCGGTCGCTTGCTTGGACGCGAGCGCCGCCAATTCGGCTTCGGACTTTAGCTACATATGGGGTACTTAGTCGTTGCAAGATGGGAAGAATGACAAGCGTACACAAACTACTACAGTATAGTCAGTCGTCAGCAGAATACTCGAATAAGGGAATCGATTACAAAACCGCCAATCAAATCACAAAATTTTCTGCCAATCCAAACGTTTGACCCGTCCGCATTATTGGGCAAAATCATATAACGTTATATATATTAATCGTTGTATAGTGTGTACAAGATTAACAATAGGATCAAATGGATTCGAAAGCTATTTGGTGAAACATCTCTCGCAAGTCCAAATATGAGTGAAATGCACTGTACCTTTTCAAACAAAATGTCGTCTTTGGTCACGTTCTTGATGGGGGTGCCCGGTACCAAGTTGTTGAAGTCGCTGCTTAGCAACGGCAATGTCGTCGGTGGCGTGTGCAGAAACCCAAACACCCGCGACGCTGTCGCAGGCATGAATGGAATCATAAAGTGCGCAAACACGTAAATCGCTTCCAAAATCTAACCAGCAAAAAGGCTCTTAACGCTGTTGATGTTGTGATTCGAATAACTTACGGTTCGCACCACAACCTGCTTGGCGTGGTCGTCCGTCATGTGCCATGGCGCCGCCGTTGTCAGGTACCCGTTGGTCGCGCGCACGACTTCGATGAACCGGAACACGGCTTCTTGCAATGCATACGATTGAAACGCCTAATGTATTCCGTGTTGGACTCGTGTTGACAAAAATATATATAAAAAGGTACTATATATATATATATACAGTATATATATATATTCGGGCACAACACGATGTAGAAAGCAGAGCTGTGTGTGGCAAACTGCAAATTGTATTAAACATGGTATGATGATGGGTATACATGCTATAAATGAATAAAGTCAGAAGCATATGGACATTTGAACCTAGTGTGATGTGCATTCAACCCATCACACTAATTTATGGTATCCATCTAAGCCAAGGCCAGAAGCATGGACATTTGATCTGGGTGAAATGACAAATTCTTTCGGACCCACTCAAAAGCAGCATATGGGGGACATTTGAACGTGGTGAAACAACCTATTCCGGACAGAGCATATATATACATATATATATCATGGACATTTGAACGTGGTGAAACGACAACAAGCTATTCCAGACCCAAACAAGAAGAACAAGATGCGTATGGGTGACATTTGAACCTAGTGAACAACATACCTCCTCTGTGGCCGTTTTCAACGCTACCACGTCAAAGCATGGGGTCGCCGGGACGTCGGGGACGTGGCCGTGGGCGTACTTGACGCTGAGCGCGAGCCCCCGATGTACGAGGTTGCCCAGCGTATCGTTCAATTCGGCATTGTGGATGTTGAAGAACTCGTCTTCTGAGAACGGCATGTCGGATCCGTACTTGGCGCCGCGGACCAAAAAGTACCGGAAAGAGTCCACGCCATACTAGTCAGTCACGACATGAGTCTGATTCCGACTCTGATTCGTTCAGAGCCGACTCAGATGGACCGATTTCTGATTCTGAGACACACCGTACCTTGTGAATCATGTCATACGGGTCCACGACGTTGCCAATCGACTTGCTCATCTTGGTACCGTCTCGCGCATTCACAAATCCGTGCGCAAATACGCGGGTGGGCAGTGGAAATCCCGCGCTCATGAGGATGCATGGCCAGATGACGCAATGGAACCACGTGATGTCCTTGCCGATAACGTGGACGCTGGCGGGCCAGTACTTGGACAACGCGCCGTTGGGGTAGTTGATGCCGTCGATGCCGCTGAGGTAGTTGGAGAGTGCGTCAAACCAGACGTACATGACGTGGTCGGGGTCGTTGGGCAGCGGTACGCCGTGGCGAAACGTCGTGCGCGACGCGCTGAGGTCGAGGAGCGGCTCTTCTAGGCGCTTCAAGATGCTCTGGCGGTGGGTTTCCGGCTGAAGAAACGTGGGGTTCGCATGGTAATGGGCGATCAAGCGCTCTTGGTACTTGGACATGCGGAAGAAGTAGGACGACTCCTGCATCTTCTTGAGCGGCGTGCCAGTTGTCGGGTCCTTGAAGTCGATCAGCTGCGCCTCGTTCTCAGTCACAAACGTCTCCTCGCGGACGTTGTACCATCCTTCGTACGTGCCCTTGTAAATGTCGCCGTTCGCTTCGGCCTTGCCAAAGATGAACTGCGCGAAATCAATGTGCTGCTTGCTCGTGGTACGGATAAAATGGTCGTTCGACATGTTCAGGTCCTTGGCCAGCTTCTGGAAGATGCCAGAGTACTTGTCGCACAGCGCGATGGGGGTCACGCCCTGCGCTTCCGCGGTCTGTGCGATCTTCTGGCCGTGCTCGTCCGTGCCCGTCAAGAAAAACACGTCGCGGCCGTACGTGCGATGGTACCGCGCGATCACGTCCGACGTGACGTTCTCGTACGCGTGGCCCATGTGCGGCTGTCCATTCGTGTAATGGATGGCCGTCGTGATGTAGAACTTCTCGCTGCGAGGCGCCTCCGCCTCCAACGCGCGCAGCTTGATCTCTTCTGTCTGCGCAGACACTTCCAGCGCCTCCACTTGCTTGTTTAGTTCGTCCATGGTCTGTGAGTCAGCCACAGAAAAATCTCGTTCTGCCAGTCACAGGGCAAGGGATATGGTTTCGGAGGGTTTCCTAATTAGGCAATTCTGGGCCTGAATTGAGGTCTATTGAAGGAATGATGGTCCACGACCTACATCCACGTTGAAATGCGCAGGATCGAATCGCCGCAAGGAATATGCAAGGAAACACAACCAAATCAATGAGTTACTCGAGAATGGTTAGTGTACTACGTAGTAGAAGTGCCAGTTGAACCACAGCCACCACCTCCACTACTGGCACAGCCACCACCTCCACTACTGGCACAGCCACCACCACCACTACTGGCACAGCCACCACCGCCACTACTGGCACAGCCACAGCCACCGCCGCCACCACTCGCGCAGCCGCCTCCACTGGCCGCGCATCCAGAACTGGTGGTATTCAAGTCGCCCAAGCTGACCATACATCCGCCGGCGCTGGTGAGTACGTTGCTGCTGGCGAAGCCGCCACCGCAGCCACAATTCATGATTCCACCCATGTCAAAGTACACAAACGCAGCGAGGCCACCGTCGCCCATGAGAAAGTTCTGGTGGGAGTATGGCAACCGCACACGGCCATCCATGACGGGCGTGCCGATCACAGCGACGCGGACATCGTTTGGCACGATCTGCTTGGCGGCAGGGTCTGGGAGCACGGCGGTCGCGAATGGCAGCACCGCATGCAGCGGAAATGCTTCGTTGACCCCGACGAATCGGCAGTCGTGCGACGGCACCCGCGAGTGCTTTCGCCACGTAGCCTCCTTGGAGTACATGGGATTATTGCTAGCGGCCTTTCCCTCCTTATATGCTGCGTAGGCAGGGGCGTGCGACGAGTACGGCTCATTAAACACTTGTGACCACAGAATGAATGTGTCGGCGTACGCGACTTGCAAGTCGCCTCCGCCAATCATATCGTTGTGATCGACGACGTTGCCGTTCATATGCTGGCGACAGAACTTGCCGTATTCGTGGGGGTTGTAGCTCTGGTGGGTATGCCAGACCAAGTCAATGTCGGTGGTCGGGACGAGCGTAACCCCTTTAACCCGCACCAAGTGCATGAACTTGTGGTACCGAACGATCGCGGCGTTGAGTACCAACGGGGTAGCCCAGTACGACAGGTTGGGGCACACTTTATTGACAAAGTCCAGTTGCCGTAGCATCGCCTGGACGAGGTCGAGTTGATTGGAAGGAGAAAAAAATGATTGTAGGGCCGCGCGAACTTGGAGTGTCAGCGCTTGGATGCCGGCGCGGCTGCCCTGCGGCGCGAGTTGCCGCATGCGCTGGCGAACTTCGTCCATGTACGATGACAGCTTGCCATCTGGCGGCATTGGCGGCATGTCCAGCACCAGCGTCACGGGCTGGTTGCGCAAGACACAAGGCATGACAAACGATGGGGTTTGCCGAATGAACGATGCGAGTTTGAACACTTGACGATTCACGGGGCGGTGGCAGAGTGCGCACACCATCGAGTCGCCCTTGATGTGTAGGTTGTACGCAGTGGTCATGTGAAACGTGTAGCTGCAGTTGGCATGCGGACACTTGGCAAAGAGGGACTTGATGGGATGCTTGAGGATAGGTGTGGGGCCAGCGCGCTTCTGGGTGTGCTGGGCGTACTGCACCGGGTGCAGCTTGTGCACGGTGTGACAAAAGCTGTCCACGGTCGGGTCGTGGCAATACGCGGCTTCCAAGTCGAGCAAATGCACATACAGCTCTTCCATGTTAAGGCACGACGACTGAAGGTCGTACATGGATTGCATTTCGGCCAAATGGAGTTGGACCTGTTCCACGCTCACGCGGGACGTGGCGACGGTCTCCGACGGCGGCACGGCGGCGTGGGATTCGACAATGTCCATCGCCACGCCAAGCAACGACGTTAACAGGTCCGCGTCGGCGGTCGGCGGGGACGCGGCGGCCGCCGCAAGCAGCGCGGCTTGGAACTTTTGCACGCGTGACACAGACGGACTCGACACTTCCAGCGGCCGTGACGACGGACGGGACCGAGACTCGAGCGCGTACACCACTGAGTCGGGTGCTTTCCGTCGCAGCGTGACGTCCGCGGCGTTGAACGTGTGCAGAATCTTCCCCACCGATGTATCCACGATCGTGAGCGTCGGCCCCGTGAGCGCAAACTGCCGCCACTCAAACTTGCTCGCCAAACCAAACAACAAACCCGACGACGACTTGACGAGGAAGTCCACGGCGTACTGCGAGTCAGCGGACATGGCGACAGGAACGCCGAGAGGCATAGAAGGAGACGGCGGTGGACTCATGGAGCGGTCGGTGGTCCTCGTGTTGAAGTGACGGGCAATTGGATTGTGATTGCCTGCATGTTTGGGAAATGGAACAATCCGTGGATGTTTTCGAGCTCCAATGGACTAGTACATCGTAGTAATACTATTAAGAGTACTACTAGTCATAGAAAATACTTCTTTAATGACTTCGTTTTTGTACTGGGAATTATTTCACTTTTTAGTTACTACTAGTGTCAAAAGTACGTACTACAAGTGAATACCGGATACCAAATATCCGGAAGGTCCAGATTCGTGTCTTGCCTGCACTGTGCCATGACGCTGATCGAGCCGCTCGAGTTTCGCCGAGTGCATCTTGCCATCCTGTTTGGCTGTGGGATTGTGTTCAAGGGGCTATGGAAGCACCTGACAGGAAGCCACCTCATCGTGTTCACCGTGTGCGTGGGGGGTCTGTACCTGGCCAAGCTCATGAAACCCAAGGACGCGCTCGACGAGGAAATTGAAAAACTCGACGCGGCATTGACCTCGTCTGACGGTGACGATGTCAGAACGTATGTCCGACCGACCAAGTTTATCGTCCCCGAGGCCGAACGGGGCTTGTTCACGTACGTAGTGCACCCTAAGCTAAGACTCGATGACTCATGCGTGCTCGTTCTCACAGGGCGAGGCAGCGGCAATATTCGTCGCTTCTGGGCGGCACACAAGCTCAACGGCGTAAATTCCTTCGAAAGAAACCCCAAATAGAGGACAAGAACGACCACAGCTTCGACGGCAACCCTGCCCCCTCGTCCATCGCGATGAATTCCGCGCCAACGAGCGAGGAAACGGTAGATACCGCAGTGCCAGAAGCATCGGCGACCGACACAACTTCATCCACCACCACCCACCGACGGCGGCGCTCCACACGAGCTCCGTTGGATCAATCGTGATTCCCAATCAACGCCATGGTGTACATTCGTCTCCATGCACACTATTAATACCGTAACATGATCAATTTATGATATTAATACACTGATCGATTTCTTTATGCTAAACGCAATGCAGCCAATCAGGAAGCTGAAATCAACAAATTACTATATGTAGCATTGGGTATTCATTCAAAATATGTAATAACGTAAACGGCCACTTTATGGATACTTTTAATGAGGCGTTGCTGGAGAATTGGCATAACTTCCTGAAAACTGGTCATATTTTGATTTCGATTCTTGCCAAGATGAAACGCAGAACAATCCAGTATGACTCACTCCATCGGGTCTTGAGGGGATTGTTGTGTGCAAAACAACCAATTTTCAAGGCAATTACACTTGACTTGAGTTGACGGTTTATGGATACTCTTTTATACTTAAAATATGTATGCTCTCTTGCATACGTTTTGCTAGAATAGGGTATTAAAATTAAACGGGTAAATATGTATTTGAGGCAGGTTATTGATTCAAAGAGTCGGCCGCACATACCACATTTTACCAAAAGACCCAAGATTACCTACCACAACGGCAAATCTAGCCACATCAAGTGAAGTACACAAAAGGTATGAATGCATTGCTTCATCTAGACAACAACACTGTCCACTATGTCGTATTCGTCTGATTGTGGAGACTCGTAATCTGAAGAGTCTGTCGATGTCGCTCCCGTCGCGCGCTTGGGTGATAAGTGATAAGCTGTATTATTTTGTGGAGGTTTTGCCGCTCAAAATCCTGGAGATTCTATTGGCTTATCCGACTTATCCATAAACCGTCCAAGTATCCATAAAGTGGCCGTTTACGTTATCATAAATTGATCATCGTAAAGTGCCAATTTAAGGCGTAAGTGCCAATTTAAGTCGTATATCGGATAGCCAATCACCAGGCGAAGTCACTGTGCATAATAGAACATCAAACTCAAACTTTTCTTTTCGCGCCGACCATGCCTGCTCCTCGAACGAGAGGCAGGTACACTCAAGAAGAGCTCGAGTTCGCTGTGAACGAAGTTCATCAAGGGCGACGTGGAACCGATGTTGCCCGCGATACTGGCATCTCCTACGAAACCATCATGCGAAAGGTTCGCCTGCTCAAGGCAGGCAAGGACCTCACGCCAAAGCGGCGTGGTCCCAAGCCACTGTTTGCGGACTCGTTCGAGCAAGACACAGTCGCGGGTGGTGTTCGTTGTACCAAAGTGCGCAGTGCCAAATTGAAAATGGTCTCCAAAGATTTCGAAGGACTCAGGAAACGTATAACCTGTTAGAATAAATAATTTCCCTGCCGAAATTGAATACCCTAATCGCAGAATTTCGATGCAAAAACGTAATACAAAATGCAAGGTTAAATTATACGACTTAAATTGGCACTCAGACCAAATGCAAGTGTGATTACAAAATTGCATTTATGCACCTCTAAATGACCTTAATACATCATGCCTCTGTTTTGATTGGGTTGTGGAGTGATTTCTCTACACGGGGAATGCCTCAGACACGAGATAGGGCCATTTTACCGAAGCAAAAAATTTGGTATGTCATAAATTGGCACTTTGCGTTATATTAATACTTGATGCTCCATTTCGGTTGAAAAATGTGATTATAACATTTCACATTTCATCTACTGTATAAGCATATCAAGTTTCAGAGGCGAAATTGGACTTTGTATCGACGAAAATGTGTCAACGTTTGATCAATTTACACATCAATTGGAGGTCTGGTTATAAAGGCAGTTTTACACAGGGCCATTTACTCGAACTAGGACATTTGGGTTAAAAAACTCTCCTAGCAAGACAAGTTTCATTTTTGATCAGATTTGTTGAATTCGGCCCTAATATAGCGCTTTGGGCCTGAATATTATTGCAATATTTCCGGTTACCAGACGGGCCATGAATTCGGCCCCAAAATGGCGTTTTGCGCCAGAATATTGATGTAATACTTCAGGTTGCCAGACGGGCACTTAGGTACCCCCCCCCATCATCATCATATCTATTGCCACTGCTTATACTGGCCGACATGGTACATCAGCGGCGCAATGAACAGCAGACTGTCCATGCGATCGAGGCAGCCGCCATGCCCAGGGAACAACGCGCCCGAGTCTTTGATTTGGGCTACGCGCTTCAAATATGACTCCACCAGATCCCTACAATCATATCATCGTTAAATATGCATGGTACCACCCCTCCCCCCAAGAATCCCCACACTAGATGGCTCACTCACCCCATCACACAGAGCACCCCCATACCCCCCCCCAAAGCCACTTGCTCACCGTAATGCAGCGGTGGCAACAAGTCTACGAATAAATCCCATATCATGCTCAGAATATGCCAAGGTATGTACATAATAGATGATCGCAGGACCTGGAGTTCCAATGATATGCACTATCGCAAACGCCCCAGTGACTGTGAGCATGCCAAACACTACACTCCCCCCAGCCCCTGCGGTGGTCTTCCCAGGGCTGATCGTGGGCAGCAGTTTGGTCGAGCCAAAAACGCTGCCCGCGACCAGTGCCCCCGTGTCGCAGAGCCACGAACACGATAACGTCATGATCTACAAATGAACGTGACACCCAATCCAGTGTAGCCAGGCTACCAACGATGACGTTATTTACGCACTTGGAGCCCCATGCCGTAGGACGTGGCATAACGAACGAGAATGGCGTGCGAGAAGCCACTAACGTTAGCATGGGTATAAGATGGAAAAAAGGTACACATGAAGAGTGTATGTATGTACTGGACGATGTAGGTCATTGCAACGAGGTCGAGAAAGAGGTCGACAATGCCGGCGTGGAGGGACGTCGCCTTGGATGGAGGACTTCTTGTCGTCGCCAAGAGCAAGTGATAGCCAAACACGACAACGTACCCCGCAGAAGTGGCAGCATCTAACGTTTGTGGTGGGATCTCTCACTCGATGACGATACTGGACACCGAATGCGTGGACCTACCATGAAGTGGTTTGCTTTGGGTGGCAGCCACTGCAACCAGACATCCCACGGAGACGACGAATGCAGCGTGCACAAGGTGGTTCTAAGCATCGGTACGTACAAGTGAAGACGACACTATGACCGCATGATGATGGCGGTACCTTGGCCTCTGGCTTTTGACCGACGACGTGCAACAGCAATGGAGGACACAGATTCAAGCGGAACTCGATCAGACACCCGGACATGATCACTGTGGCCAGCACCGCCGTGCCAATCGAACTTCCGAGCAAGTACATCGCCGCGGGGGCAGCCACCACGACAGTTAAGATGCGCCGTGTCCACTCCACGCCCATTGTTGTTCAAACTAACCTAGTGGCGACGGCATCCGTATAATAGAGGCGAAATCATGAAACGTACTATCCGGAAAACCATGCTGTCGTATCTCCCTTCACCTTCGCATGCCATTTGTTGTTATGTTATCGTTCGCTCCAAAATACTGGACGAGAATATTATGATATTATTAATAACGTTACTCGAACTTCAAGGTATATATATACTGTAATAGTAATAATAAAACTGTATTCTTAGAGCAACTCCACCCGTCAGTCTTTTACTATTAATAGTACAAAGTTGAGGTTTTTACGGATAACCCATACTATTATTAATAGTAGTACATATAGGACCAGTCAAGTCATACTAACCCCGATGCTCCCGAATGTGATGGTTATACCTTAAATGCACCTTATCATCTGTCTTGAACTCACTATTACCCTGTTTCGTCCCAGTGGATGCAGTCTCGTGTCGTTAACTCCTAAATATAAGACCAGCCCCAAACATCGGAGATGCTCTTTACTGTTAGGTTAGGCGATTTAAAATGGTTTTAGAATAGGCATAGTTTCGACGACAGATGAGAGGAACACACACGCAACTCGGTGGATAAAAAGTTAACGTAAAAAGAATTGGACGACCCAATTACACGCTATGGATCTTGGACTTTTCAGCGTTGAGCGAGGGCGTCAGCGGACTAGAGCCGAGGAGGTGGGGCACCTCTGGCGTCACAAGGTTGACGGGTTTGTCGGGTTTGTCGGCTGACTTGCGCGAGTTCTTCTTGCGAATCGCCATGAACGCCACGGCGGCGACAGCGGCAACGCCCACGACACCGACAGTGATACCTACGGTGTTGGAGCTGGTCTTGATGTCCTCCTTGGTGGTTGGCACGGCAGCCGCATCCGACTGGACCACGGCTTGGTGAACTTTCTCGCCCTCTTCGACTGGGCGCTGCGCTTCGCCCACTTGGTCGGGTTCGCATGGGTGGTGCTCTTCGCCCACTTGGTCGGGTTGGAATGGGTGTCGCGATTTGCCCCCTTGGTTGGGTTCGATTGGGTGGCGCGATTTGCCTCCTTGGACGGGTTCGAACGTGTGGTGCTCTTCGTCCACTTGGTCGGGTTCGAATGCGTGGCGCGATTTGCCCCCTTGGACGGGTTCGCATGGGTGATGCTCTTCGTCCACTTGGTCAGGTTCGAATGGGTGGTGCTCTTCGCCCGCATGGTCAGGTTCGAATGGGTGGTGCTCTTCGCCCGCTTGGTCAGGTTCGAATGGGTGGTGCTGTTCGCCCGCATGCTCAGGTTCGAATGGGTGGTGCTGTTCTCCCGCATGGTCGGGTTGGAACGGGTGGCGCGATTTGCCCCCTTGGACGGGTTCGAATGGGTGGTGCGCTTCACCCACTCCTTGCATGGGTCCTGCTCCTCGTTGGGGCACGCCAACAGCGTCCACTCCGGCTCGCAGCGCGTCCTTGTAGCCGCAGACAAAGCCGGTAGAGCGTTGCACACAGTGGGTGTCGACCTTGAGCACGCATCGGCCTTGGTAGGTTCCAGTAGGATGGAAACTTGGGGCGTCTTCGGTACATTTGGCTTCGGCGTGGGTGTTCGACGTCGGGCATTCGCCTGAGTGAGTGCTGGTGCACACGTTCGAGGACGCGAAGCAGAAGCGCGCGTCACCTTCCACGTCCACGCACGGGTCTTGCGCCCATCGGTGGTTGGTGCTGGTGGCACATACGGCGACGGCGGCGACAAAGACTACTCGCTTCATGACAGACACCTCGGACGTTGTTTTACAGAATGGACTGGATCATGAGGAGTTGGATTTGTGCCACATGTGCGTGATGAAGAATCGACACGACCAACTTGATTGGGATATATATTCTATTGCATTACGAGCACCAATGTTGTATAAGTTGGGTCGCTTGTTCGCAGTCTCTCTGCGTCGGGGTAGAGATTTTGGGCCATGTTCGCAGTCTCTCTGCGTTGGGGTGAAGATTTCGGGCCATGTTCGCAGTCTCTCTGCGTTGGGGGGAGATGCGGGAACAGGACACAAACACATCACTATGAAGAATTAAGGGTCCTTGACTCCTTCAAGCCATGGTGTACCATTGTCGAGGGGATACATGCATCTTTATTCAAGCTGTCACATGCGAGTCAACCAGGAGGAGTCAAACGGCGTGTACATGCGCGCGCGACAGTTACATATTGTATTATTATTGGCTTGAAGATCTTTATGCTGATATTTGTATTAAGTATGCGTATTTTTATTCATTCCCATAATTATTTATGTTCTACATATCCATCCTGCAGATTGTGCAGGCGTGCGTATGTACGTACATGCAGGAAAGGCGCGACGCAGGTCGACGATTTATCAATGCGTACTACACAAGGGGTCACGAAACTCTCCACTCCTCATAACAACAACCAATACTATCTACAACACCTTATTGCTTGTCGCCCGAATCAACAACTGTAGAGAAAGACAACTTTGAACTTGGCAAATTCGTCGTATTTCAAGAACAAGCGTGTATATGTGGGTAATATGCCTTATGCCAGAGAGAGCTGTGCATGCATAGGCCATGCTGTATAGGCTGCGCTAGTATTGGGCTATCTTGTAGTATCAGTAGGATTGCGCTAAGTATTACACAGCTCGAGAAAAGCGACATCAAAGTTGGTCCATTTTCGATATATGCGCATGTCGAGATGACCACGAAACATGCACTTGCGCAATAAAATAACTTGTCCGCAAACGTAATGCAGTATCCGGAACTGCTCAGTTTTCAATGTGAAACGGCGCGAGTTTTCTGAATATGCAAGCGCTACACTTGCAGTGAGCGATAGAAAGCGTATCAGTACAGCAACCAAAGACCCTCTCCAACAAGTTGGATGACTCCGAAGAAACTCCAGAATTGCTTTCGCCATCCAGAAACGCCTCGATTTTGGCCTTACATAATTGTATACCGCTTGGTGGGAAGTTACAGTAAATTTTGTGTACCTTTATAGACGGATAAAAATTGTACATAAGTGATAAATGTATCAATCATTTCCGTACAGAGGTAGGAAGGAAGTACTACGTAGTAGTGCAGTATAGTAGTACCATTAACGTTAGAAGACGTAAACGATGAACACACGAGGAGACTGCGCCTAAAGCGTTATTTTGATCTAAACCTTTGTATATGGATAATTCTTCTAACTGTAAAATCAGTATAGCTTGATATAATTAGGAGGAAAACACAGTGAAAATCAATCATTATTCCGGACAGTTTTGTCCCATAACTTTAAGGGTATTCTAATTAGGGCTCTCTAATGAGTGAAATCAGGTTCCTAATAAAAGTATCTATTTGGAAGTATACCTACAGTATGGTCCAGGCAATAACCTATTTTGCCCGAGGTAAATGCTCAAAAAGCCAAATCAATCAATCATTTCCGTAGCGAGGTACGTAGTGATGCTAAAGTAAGCAATCATTGACTGGCCGAATTTGATTATGCTTGTTTGGAGCATATCTCATGCAGTATATATAACCAGCTACATTTTTATATATCTTCAGTCCAAGCACTTTACTGTTAGTTCGATGCAGATAGCAAGCATTTAAATGTTTGGAATTGAAGTGTTATAATTGTAAAGATGACCACTTCAAACAGTTACTCGTGGATTTGCCGAAATATAGATTTGATCATCAACTAACGTGACCACCTCTCATTGATCAGCCGAACTTGAGGTTAACTTGAGGTCCCTTCATTTGAGCATACCTCGTTCACTTTAAGTTGCCACTTCATGAAAGTGGTGCTTTCGGAATCCCTGATTCATCCTCTATTATATGACCTGCTTACAAATCAATTTAAAGAGTTCGAACTTTGGCAAATAAATTATTGAAATGGGCGAATCGGCTGATCCATGATCAGCCGATTCACATACTTGTTTAAACTATTGAATATTTCTACCGGTAGAGTTGAATATGAGGTTGAAACTCTATAACTACTACTGTACGTAACGTTTAGTAACATAATTCCTTGAATAATATTAACTAACCAAGGGTTTCATTCCTGCGGTAGATAGTTTGATCCAATCATATGCAATTCGGGAAATCAATGATGCATCAGCAAAATCAATGTTTGCTTACCTTATAATCGAATGAGTACAGTACTACAAGTACTACTAGTACGGTGCATACTTCACTTCTACAGTACTAGTAGGTACTCCGATTAGTGTTCTGTTTACTGCTCCACGCTTCAATCCGTAAATCCGTTTACGGGGAAGTACTTAAAATGCATGAATGCGTAGTACTACGTTGTACTGTATCATTAACAGTATAGTGTTTTTCTGGCAAACACAGTACGTAGTACTGTACTGTGTTTGCCAGAAAAACTCGAAGAAAGTAGCACTCGTGAATAAAATAAATTTTTGAAACCTGGGAATTGTAGCAATAGATCCAATTGGATAAAATTGACAGCATTAATCATTGATTGTGCTCAGCTGTGATTGGCCCAACTCAATTTGAAATTTGAAACTTGGACGTCCATGTAAAATGGCATTTGACGAAACGCTGCGGCGTTACACCAACGCTAAGCTTTTTTTGGATACTCGACGACGCCGACGACTTATTTACGCGACTCTGCATCGTCGCTCATTGCAGCAGCATGGGCCACCAAGGACACCAGGCCATGGCAGCCCACATGCAAAAAATATTCTACATCCGCGAGCTTGATACAAAGCTCACGGCATGGACGCAGACGTGCTTGCTATACCCGCATACTAGGGGTGACAGGGTCGTTCAACGACCTCAACAGTATGCTTGGCACGCGACGCACCGAAACGAAGGCCTACAATTCGACTTCCTATTTATGGGCGAAGCGTGGCGAAGTCTGAAGTACGTCCTGCTCCTAAAGACGAATTGACCTACTACGCCTACCAGCACAGTACAACATAGTGCCTGCATATTGCCCATGGCGCAACGGGACGGTCGAACGAGTCAACCGCGACATTTTGGGACTCATGCGAATCATGCTGAGTGAAACAAGACTCAAGCAAACAGAATAGGATTATCTGTTACCGCTTGTACAAGCCAACATCAACCGAGCGCCGGTGGCGACGCTGGACCACACAAGCTCTATGGAATGCTTCACAGGCTTGGATCCGACCACAGCGCTCATCGTTGGTAAAGTCAACGTGCGATTATCGAAGACTGGTTTTTCACTTGATCGACTGGAAAGAGAAGAAACTACGGCAAGCCGAGGAGGATCTACGAAAATCAACAATCGTCGACAAAAGACGCGCCGCCGAAAACAAGTGAATGCTTGAGAAGACTGACCAAAACGAAATGAAGGTCACAGAAGGAGAGTTTGTGCTTTGGTCACGCGTGGACGAGAATACACACTACACCAAGCTGACTGGTCATATGGATTGGCCGCTTCCGAATCCTCAAGTGCCTGTCCTACTCGTGTGTCATAGAACACTTGATTACGGGGGTGCAGCACGAAGGACATCACTCACAACTCAAGTTCTACGCGGAAAGCCACTTTTAGGTCACTGAAGAAATTATCGACCACGTCAGAGCAAGGGACCACGCTGGTTGTTGACCAAACCCTGGTTCTAACCAGTGGGAATTACTGATCCGATGGAATGACCTAATGAGCCTCGAAGCAAGCTGGGAACAGCTCCCGGCGATGCACCAGGAGATCCCATCCTTGGTGCAGTCGTTTGCCGACCAATTGCTAAACGGCGCTATACGCGAAGGGCCGGGCAAGACCCTAGAACGGTTGTAGAGTACCCACCTTCATATCATTATTGCGAGTTGTCTTACACGAGCTAGGTGCCGGACACGGGCATGGGGGAGTGTTGCGTTGCCAAGATGGACATACCCGTAGTCCTAGCACACACTGGACGCGCCTTGCTGGAGCCATTCGGGCGGTCAGGCGCGGTGTGTGGTGCGAGCAGGAAGGGTTAGGGTCAGGAAAGGCGAGGTCTAGTCTCCGTTGATTCGTGGAACCACAAGGGGATTTAGACCTGGAGTTAGTATAGGATCAGTTTAGTCAGTGAGTAGCTCAGTTCTAGTTTTGCCTCCAACTTCCGCTTCCCACCGAGAATTCTTCATCGGCCTCAAGTGCATTAACTTGAACGAGATGGCCATGAATCTTTTGAAGCTTGCCTTCAGCGACTTTAACACACCCTTTGATGGCATGCGGTGTCAACCTTGCAAACGCACCTTCCAATGGCGTTTAACTTCACTTCCGCAAACTTGGTCATGTCAGTGGACTGGCGACCAGCATCGCCTTTGACAAGGTCCCACATTATCTCAATAAGCTGTAGGTTGGAATGATGGGGTGGAGTGAATACAACTGTATGGCCACAAAAACAAGGAACACGTTGGCCTCGATGTACAGAGCCTGATTGGCCCAAAGAACACGTTTGTAGTCCGTGATACTGGCTTGAATCCCGTAACCGCTGTACGCTTGCAGCAACACGTCGTTCCGTCGGTGGCTGGCTGGTAGCTTGACGCCCATGTAGTATTTGGCGTTATCCATAACAACCAGAACGCCGGCCACCCCAATTCAGTCTAACTCATCCAACAACCCGCTGAACCAGTTGACGTAGTATGTACGATCAAACATACCATGGTAGCTTGGCGATGCTCTTCCCACCGGTGAATATGCCGACGCCCTTTGTGTTTTTACTTGGTCTCAAGATCAAGTTCATCGTTGGGGTCATACAAGGTGTGATTGCGGCACTTGTAGTGATGGTGTATGCATGACTCGTCCGTGTACACGATGTGGGGGCGTTGTTCAGATGCGACGTACGGTTGCATCAACTGGAAGTAGGTGTCACGCGCGAAAGCGATCTTGTTCGAGAGGTGGTAGGTCGACGATCGTTTCCGAGCGCCGAGCTTGTAACCTTAACGGTCGAAAACACGTTTGACGGCTCGGAGATTGGCTGTATACCCCTTTTTGTCGTCTAAGTTGAAGTCCAGTACACACATTTCGTTGAGAAATACTGCGACGTCAACTGCTTTCGTACGAGCCCTTGTAGCGCGGCGTTCGCGGACCATGGTTTGTACCATTTTCACCACATCTCTGGGTTTCGGTATCATGTGAGTCGTCGTGTTGGATGGCGGGGTTGCAATAGTGACCATGCGTGTGTCCAATACTTTGCATGGCGGGGTTGCAATAGTGACCATGCGTACGTCAAATACTTTGCATGGGCAATCTGGTTTGCCGCTACGTGTATGTCTTGACTTCGGAACCATGCGTGAAGACGAAGGATGTCAAGACGCTCAGTTCTGGTGAATGTGCGGTGACAAGCTTCCTTGACAAATTCAAAACATGCCTCGATAGATGGGTCCATGGGCATCATATTGCTTAAAGACTAGTTTCTTGGGAACTATTTTTGTCCGTGGCTGTGTCTATTTTCAACCTTCCCAGGATATGAAATTATATCGTACCATAACATGAAAGGTCCGACCGATAGCGGTCATCTATGAATAATACTGGGGTATACTTAATTCAAGATAAAGGCAAGGGCTAAAGCTATTGTATGTGAACAAATACTGCGAGTACATCATGTCTGCAAAGCTATCTCTTCATTGACGAGAGGCTACGCATACCTTGTCCAGATATAAACTTCGTATACCTAATGTATAACCTAGATTAGTAGGACTGTTCCTCCAGCAATACAGTACTATGTATGGCAGTACTGTAACGCTGTAACGGTGGGTCGGACGGACCCTGGTGAATTATTTTACCATTATCAGTATAACTTGATGTTTGTATGGGCATAACCCATAATGGCCACAAAGGTCCGACCAATTATTCATAGATGAACCATTCTGGGTACCCAACCCTACCCTATTCCTACCCTAACCCTCACACTTTTATTGGTTGGAAATTAAACTAAGAGTGACATGATTGGCTAGAACAGGAATAGAATTATGTGATTCGCTAAATTAATGTCATACAAATAACAAGTGAGGTCGGAGGTGACCCATTATTCTACCATATAAACTGTATATATACTGTTAGACCTTGATAAGACCAAAGGGTGGGACCATAAGACCACAACTGGTCCTATATACTATTAATAGTACCTCTTAGTAATTGTCCGCAACAAAAACCTCAACTACTAGTATTACAGTCCAACGCGAAAGGTTATCACCACCATGTTTTTCTCAATTTTTTTCCAAAGTATTGAAAATTAAATTAATCCAAAAACATGCCCAGATTTGTATACTAAAAACAAGCATTTCTAGCTTTGAATTGCAATAAAGTTCAAAATATTGAGTGAGCAGTGAAAAAAAAAACGTTTTTGCTCCGACGCAAAAGGTTATAACCACATGGTGACTGACGCGTTCAAACCACATTTGGCCACGTGTATA
>NW_009798280.1:762856-765861 GCF_000520075.1 Aphanomyces astaci
TCAACTCGACCTTGACTTGCACAAATCTACCGTTACCCGCTACTTACGCTCCAACAACAAGTTTGAGTTCATTAAGATGAAAAAAGCCCCTAAACTCACCCCCATGCACATGCTTCGTCGCAAAGAATGGGCATCTGAAATGGTCGACTACGGAAACGAAAAGTGGAGCTCGGTTGTCTTCTCCGATGAGAAAAAGTGGAACCTGGATGGCCCCGATGGTCTCAAGTCGTATTGGCACTGCGTTGGACGTGATGTCAAAACAGTTTTCAGTCGTCAAAATGGTGGCGGCTCGCTCATGGTGTGGGGGGGTATTTGGGCAGATGGAACGACTCGATTGGCGTTCGTTGAGGGAACACAAACAGCCCAAGACTACATCTACACGCTTGGCGAGTTCATGTTGCCTGCAGCCCAGCTTCGTTTTGGCACTGATTTCGTTTTCCAGCAAGATAATGCAAGCATTCACACTGCCAACGCAACAAAAGCTTTTTTGGATGAACAAGGTGTTGTGGTTATGGACTGGCCAGCGTTGTCTCCCGACTTGAACCCCATCGAGAATATTTGGGGATATCTTGTTGAGCAAGTGTATGCTGGCGGGAAGCAGTATGACACGAAAGAAGAGCTCAAAGCCTCAATTATGCGTCATTGGAACTCGTTGGAGGTTTCGTACCTTCAAACTCTGATTTTTAGCATGAAATCGAGATGCCTGAGTGTTGTTGCGGCTAACGGAATGACAACTAAATACTAGTAATGGATTTGCGTGTGAATTATCGTATCAATTCTTTTATTATCGTGGGCGAACTGATGGGGTTGTTCAGTGGTTATAACCTTTTAGGTCGGTGTAAAAACGTATTTTTTTTCACTCCTCACTCAATATTTTGAACTTTATTGCAATTCAAAGCTAGAAATGCTTGTTTTTAGTATACAAATCTGGGCATGTTTTTGGATTAATTTAATTTTCAATACTTTGGAAAAAAATTGAGAAAAACATGGTGGTGATAACCTTTCGCGTCGGACTGTAATATAACTTATACTAGTAATACTCCACCCGTCAGTCTTATACTGTATAAGACAGACGGGAGTTGCTCAAAGAACACAGTTTTTTATTATTACTACTAATAATACCTTGAAGTTCGAGTAACGTTATTAATAATATTCACAGCGTCGTCCAGTATTTTGGAGCGAAACGGTAGGAGGTGGAGACAAGCATGGACTGACGACTGTGTGTGAGTTTCGACGACAGATGTGAGGAACACACACGCAACTGGGTGGATAAAAAGTTAACGTAAAAAGACTTGGACGACCCAATTACACGCTAAAGATCTTGGACTTTTCAGCGTTGAGCGAGGGCGTGAGCGGGCCAGAGCCGAGAAGGTTTGGCGCTTTGTGGTCGGGGTGGGGCACTTCTGGCGTCACAAGGTTGTCGGGTTTGTCGCCTGACTTGCGCGAGTTCTTCTTGCGAATCGCCATGAACGCCACGGCGGCGACAGCGGCAACGCCCACGACACCGACAGTGATACCTACGGTGTTGGAGCTGAACTTGATATCGTCCTTGGTAGTTGGCACGGCAGCAGCATCCGAATGGACCACCGCTTGGTGAACTTTCTCCCCCTCTTCGACTGGGTGCTTCGCTTCGCCCACTTGGTCGTGTTCGAACGGGTGGTACGTTATGCGCACTTGGTCGGGTTGCACGGGGTCTTGACCTTCGCCCTCTTGGTTGGGTTCGAACGGGTGCTTCGATTTGCCTCCTTTGACGGGCTCGAATGGGCGCTGCGCTTCGCCCACTTGATCGGGTTCGAACGGGTGGTGCGATTTGCCTCCTTGGTTGGGTTCGAACGGGTGGTGCGATTTGTCTCCTTGGTTGGGTTCGAACGGGGGGTGCGGTTTACCCTCCTGGTCGGGTTCGGATGGGTGGCGCGATTTGCCCGCATGGTCGGGTTCGAATGGGAATGGGCGGTGCGACTTGCCTGCGGGGACAGGTTGGAACGGGTGCTTCGCTTCACCTACTTCTTGCACGGGTTCTGCTCCTCGTTGGGGCACGCCAACAGCGTCCACTCCAGATCGCGGCGCACCCATGTAGCCGCATACGAAGCCGGCAGAGCGTTCCACGCAGTGGGTGTCGACCTTGAGCACGCATCGGCCTTGGTAGGTTCCCGTTGGATGGAAACTTGGGGCGTCTTCGGTACATTTGGCTTCGGCGTGGGTGTTCGACGTCGGGCATTCACCTGAGTGAGTGCTGGTGCACACGTTCGAGGACGCGAAGCAGAAGCGCGCGTCACCTTCCACGTCCACGCACGGGTCTTGCGCCCATCGGTGGTTGGTGCTGGTGGCACATACGGCGACGGCGGCGACAAAGACTACTCGCATCATGACAGACACCTCGGACGTTGTTTTAGAGAATGGACCGCATCACGAGGAGTTGGATTTGTGCCACATGTGCGTGATGAAGAATCCATACAGTTACACATTCAACGGGCCAGCATACAAACATCAAGTGACTTGACTGGATATGGGACCTTTAGGGGTAGAAATGCGAAGGAGGAGCGACACGACACGACCAACTTGAATGGTAAAGACATACAGTATGCTCTATCAATGTTGTTGCAACGGCCGACGACGTTTAACGTGTAAAGCGATGCAGTGTACTGTGTTGCCTTCGTGTTGATGGTATACCGAGTGTATACTGGCTCACTGAATTGTTACCGTATCCTTCAGTGTACATGGTCAATCGATGAGATCCCCCTAGATTGAACTGGGTTCAATGCAATCAATGTGTATGATCTGACGTCACGTTAATGTATTGCAGTGTTGATACTGGGATTCTCTTACCATGCGTATACTACGTGATGACAACGCTTGAAGGTCAAAGTCCCTTTCAATAGCACCAGTTTCTGTACATTGGAGAAGAGTTATACTAGTATATATTATGTAAACGTCCAAAAGTCTCCATATTATGATGGACAATGCATCAAGTCGTCGTGTCAACCCTCCTATTGCATTTGCCCATA
>NW_009798280.1:768435-771794 GCF_000520075.1 Aphanomyces astaci
CCTTCGCCCTCTTGGTTGGGTTCGAACGGGTGCTTCGATTTGCCTCCTTTGACGGGCTCGAATGGGCGCTGCGCTTCGCCCACTTGATCGGGTTCGAACGGGTGGTGCGATTTGCCTCCTTGGTTGGGTTCGAACGGGTGGTGCGATTTGTCTCCTTGGTTGGGTTCGAACGGGGGGTGCGGTTTACCCTCCTGGTCGGGTTCGGATGGGTGGCGCGATTTGCCCGCATGGTCGGGTTCGAATGGGAATGGGCGGTGCGACTTGCCTGCGGGGACAGGTTGGAACGGGTGCTTCGCTTCACCTACTTCTTGCACGGGTTCTGCTCCTCGTTGGGGCACGCCAACAGCGTCCACTCCAGATCGCGGCGCACCCATGTAGCCGCATACGAAGCCGGCAGAGCGTTCCACGCAGTGGGTGTCGACCTTGAGCACGCATCGGCCTTGGTAGGTTCCCGTTGGATGGAAACTTGGGGCGTCTTCGGTACATTTGGCTTCGGCGTGGGTGTTCGACGTCGGGCATTCACCTGAGTGAGTGCTGGTGCACACGTTCGAGGACGCGAAGCAGAAGCGCGCGTCACCTTCCACGTCCACGCACGGGTCTTGCGCCCATCGGTGGTTGGTGCTGGTGGCACATACGGCGACGGCGGCGACAAAGACTACTCGCATCATGACAGACACCTCGGACGTTGTTTTAGAGAATGGACCGCATCACGAGGAGTTGGATTTGTGCCACATGTGCGTGATGAAGAATCCATACAGTTACACATTCAACGGGCCAGCATACAAACATCAAGTGACTTGACTGGATATGGGACCTTTAGGGGTAGAAATGCGAAGGAGGAGCGACACGACACGACCAACTTGAATGGTAAAGACATACAGTATGCTCTATCAATGTTGTTGCAACGGCCGACGACGTTTAACGTGTAAAGCGATGCAGTGTACTGTGTTGCCTTCGTGTTGATGGTATACCGAGTGTATACTGGCTCACTGAATTGTTACCGTATCCTTCAGTGTACATGGTCAATCGATGAGATCCCCCTAGATTGAACTGGGTTCAATGCAATCAATGTGTATGATCTGACGTCACGTTAATGTATTGCAGTGTTGATACTGGGATTCTCTTACCATGCGTATACTACGTGATGACAACGCTTGAAGGTCAAAGTCCCTTTCAATAGCACCAGTTTCTGTACATTGGAGAAGAGTTATACTAGTATATATTATGTAAACGTCCAAAAGTCTCCATATTATGATGGACAATGCATCAAGTCGTCGTGTCAACCCTCCTATTGCATTTGCCCATAGTGAAGGGATCGAACATGCTTCGAAACTGCCTTCAACGTTACGAGATTTTGCGTGGTCCTGTAGTCCCGCTGCTGTATCGACGCCAACATGGCTTCCCACTATCGCTGGGAGGTATTCGATTAACGTTATTCATGCAGTCTACCTACTCTTTTGTTATGTGTTTGGTTTGCGTTTGTTGTTGTGGTATGGTAGCTGAGGCGATGCCATAGAAGAAGCCACGGTTTCACAGGAAAGACGGGCGCGGTTTCCGTCACCCGTAACTACCGGATTTGTTTGAGAACGGGTATATTACATACTACGTAGTACCATACAAACGCCCCGTCTTACCTGCAGTAAAAGTACCTCCGTACGGAAATGATAGATTTACAGTTAGTGTGAATTTTTTTCTTTGATATTTCCAGTTCTGCCCATCCTCACCGCGACATTTGATTGCCTAACTTACCAAAGAATCCGCAGAAAGGATATGGAGAATAGAACGATATTTATCGCCAATTCAGCGACAAGAAATTTCATAGTATTTAATCAAATGTCGCGGCGAGGGTTCAGTGGGAGGCGAGATAAGTGGTGCGAGATTCGACTCGGAGCCCGGAAATTCGTACCGAATCTACAATACCACTTACGTAGTTTCATACGTTTATGCAGGTAATGAATATTTTACTGTACCACATATTATTATCTAAATCGTGGATAATTCGACTACAATTCCGATACAGCTGTAAAGTAGCCATCAGAAAAAATAATCATCATTTGTGATGATCATTTTATTAATACTGTGTTTCCTAATACTTTTTGCCGGTTTTCGTGAAATCATGAAATTCTCTTTTTTTTTGAAGTACCAGACAAAAACCTATTTTGGCCGAAAAAACCGAAGTCAATCCATCACTTCCGTACGGAGGTACAGTATTAACAATTACTGTTAACAGTAAATGGTTCGAAATATTGAAAGGTAGATTGAATTTCCTTGACCGATATGGAGTCTTCCCGAAACGACAGACGTCAACTCTCATGTAGCTGTTTGCCATGAAAGCCACTGGTAATAATGACAGCGTAGGTGCATAATGAGCGATTTCATCACGTCGCCAACACATACAAAGCGTTGGCTTGGATTGCTAATAATGCACTGATAATGGAGGCAGTGCGATGGGCCTTCGCAAATTATGAAGGCCCGGTTCGGGGAACACGAATGTACGCACCCATTCTTAGGACTTTTCCCAGAAGTAGGGAAAAAAGGTACTAATAACCCTACGTAGTATTAATACTACTGTAGTACTATTACTTTAACATTAAATAGTAACGTTATGGTTATTTATTTCACAGCTGTCAGTCAATAAAATGATATGCTCGAAGTATTGGAGATTCGGTATGAATTTCCGGACCCCGTTCAATCGAATCTCACCAAGCGAATCGAGCACCAATCTCTCCCATTGGTCAATCCGAAATTGCTTGTCGCTGATTGGCTACAATCCATTTTCGAGTTTCTACTGGAAAGGGCGAAGTGGATATTGGCCAATCAAGTGTCTCGGCTCTATTTGTGGTCGATTGAACGAACCATGCAAAATTGGGAAATTTGACGAAAATGGACAATATTAATATATACCAGTACTACGTAGCTTTGTGACATGCAAGGATGAGAAATTATGGTTTATTCTTACTTGACACATGACTAACAGTACACTTCCTACAGAATAAATAGTTCTTTCAGGAGTTATTTATTGACAGAGAATAACTCAACAATAACCTCTGATAAACCTTATGGATGAATACTCAGTCTATGCGGATAGGAAAAAGTTTGACGCAGCCCGGGACTAGGACCCGGGGCGTCGCCCTAACCGTTATTACTACGCCACTGCGTCAAACGCCTACCGTACCTTTCGATTCAATGTTGGAGTGGTACTCGGCTGTGACCACTCTGTTTCTAGTCTATTCAAAATTAATATTTCTATGTGATGTTGGAGGAATATAATTTTATGGGAGTTCTTCGTGGCAATCAAACTCAAATTGAAATCATACAAGTACATTTCTAGGGCTTGCGATGGGACGGTCATGGCATAA